>NC_142528.1:16616500-16689000 GCF_964205215.1 Stylophora pistillata | reverse complement strand
GGAAATTAGCTCTTCATCCATCACCAAGACTGATGTGCTCGAAGGGCCGAGAACTGCTCTCTCTCAACCCGTTCAGCCATCATCTAGTTCTGTTGAAGTGCGTGACCGAAGACAAAGTCGAAAAAGACAGATATATGTGGATTTTACAGTGGATGATGGATGTCATGTGTGCAAGAAGTCATTAGGCTTCAGCTACTTTTTCAAGTCAAGGGTACGTTTGTAAGATTGAAGTTCCCTGTGTGTAATGACTCAGTTACTTGGCTCAGTTCTGGAGTTTTGGGACACCCTGCAAAGTACTACGCCAATGTTAGGTGAGTATAATATGTGCATGACCTACTTTGCAAGTAAGCATTATCGAAGAAAAATATCTCAGGAATGTTTGTCACATATATATATATATATATATATATATATATATATATATATATATATATATATGATAAGTTTACATGTACAAGTATATCCTCTTCGATTATGTAAATATGGCTTAATGGTTTAACCGTTAGCCGTCAAAGGGCCTTAAATTAGAACGTCAGCCGTCAATAAGGATAAATTTTTACCGTCAACCGTCAAAAAAGCAAATGAGATCGTTGACCTCTTTGTAATTGGTATGCGCTCAAAACCTCAATAGAACAGTGATTTGAAAACCATTTACAATTTAAAGAGATGAAAAATCGTGGTTCTCTCGATGGTTCATTCAAAAACTGCACTTCTTTCAAAGGAATTTTTTATTTATTCAATCGCTCAAGGTAGTTCGTAGTTAGATTATACTTTAGTATAATTTCAGAGCTGAGCAAAGAGTTTCCAGCAATCTGATTGGTCGAGTGGTTCCTTACATATGACGCAATATAAACCGCTCCACGCGGTTTATATAAAATGTTAAAATAAAGTGTTAATGTTACTAAAATGTTATGATTTTAGAAATTTCTCTGTTGTTCTGCTCTCAAATTATACTAAAACAATTATTCGCCGCAGGTTCGGCCAATATTGTGGAATAATCCCCTCGACTGCGTCTCGGGGATTATTCACCTATATTCACCTCGCCTTCGGCGAATAATTGTTAAATGTAGATATCGTGGGGAAACGTTGTTAAAACTTTATTTATTTAGGGAGAACAGTATATTTGATTTTGTTATTTGTTCACAAACACTAGAAGTGCTAAACCACTAACTGCTTCAATTTAACAGTACTTTCCTTTCCAACGGTACAGAAGATATTTTTAAACAATTAGTTGTTTCCTGAGTCATTACACAAAGACAACCATACACATCAGCTCACATCTTTCGCTGAAAACTTTATCAATAATGGTTCTTAAACTATACTTCTGTCTGCCTAAGCTTACGCGCAATCAAAATGGTACATCTATCACTAAGACCAAATAGTATATGGGTCTTCAAGGACTTCATAGGTTTCTTTTTTCTTCAAGGACTTCATAGAAACATTAATTGGTCAATTTATTTGTCTAAGAATTTATAGTTTCTGAGTCTCATATTTCAGTCGTGAATTGATTCTTTCGTGGTAGCTTTTTGTCCGTCTAACAAATTCTTCTATTTTGTGTTTGGCTTTATGCAACAGACAGATAACGTCTTCCATGTACCTCTTTCAAACTGGAGGTTTAATTGTGCTCTGGCAGATAATACCTCGTTCTACTTTTGCGCGCAATGAGGATATTGACAAGCTGTGTGTGGTTTCTAAAAAAAATTAATAGGGAGCTTAAGCAACCACGACGACGAACGGAGGACGACGACCGGAAGTAGCAAGAACGTCACTGAGGAAGCGCGAACCAAGAATTCCGTCGTCGTCTTGTCGTCGACGACTTGAGAAGGACCTGTTTCACGTCGTCGTGAACTTCCGAACTTCGAAGCAGTTTTCCTAATCAAAAGGTGCGGGTTTATTGTCAGTTTTTAGACAGTCTATGGCCGGTTGGAGTTTGTTTTCGCTTCTTCGTTTTATTTAAACCACCCTGTTCAGTTTTCTAAACAAATAAAATTCGAAAACCCACCAACTCATATTCCTTCCTCCGCACAACAGATGTCAAGTCAAGCCGTGAAAGCGACCACGTAAGGTTTAAATTTATTTGAGTATATTTTATGAAAGAGTGCTGTTTTTCATTTTTATTGAATGGAAATTTTTAAATGGCAGTGGAATACACCTCTGCGTTCGGTCAAAAGCTGTGTATGGAACTGCTGTTCTTCAATCGAGACGCTTTAAACAACAAAGAATTCTTCAGATCGGTGTGTTAACATGAGCTTGAATACCTGTCAGGTTTTCCGAATCTATTTTCAAAATGTTTGATATAGATTTACAGCCATAAAAATTATTCCGACAAAATCACACGGGAAAAAATAGTATTCTTGGGTGAAGCGCGACGATTGCTATCTGTGCCGATCGCTAGCTAGCATTGATTAAATTGACAGACTTACGTCGTTTGCTCGCCAAAGGAAGGAGCATCAAAGGTAGAACATATCAGGGTAAAGGATGTTGAAAATCAGACAAACCTTGTGCAAAATAGGTTTTTTTATATCAGCAACACTGAATTGAATTTAAACTGAATTTAAATCTCAAATAACTTGCGTAAAATTTAATATTTTAAACTTTTGCGATGAGTAAATTTTTGTAAATAAAGCTAAAGCTTAATAATTCCTTGGACTGTTGATGTTCAAGAATTGAATAACCCACTCTCGAACTTTCGATATATATGTGGAAATTTGATCCATTACTGAGAAGAAGAAGGTGTTGGACGTCTATGAACGATGTCATTTCTTAAACTGACGAAACGAGAATAAACAAGATTTCAGACGTCGTCGTCCTTGAGCAACTTCACTGCTAAAGTTTCATTTTTCCGCTAAAAACGACGTCCTCGTTCCAGACCCTCCGCGATTAATTGACGTCGTCGTCGTCCCTTTCGTCGTGGTTGCTTAAGCTCCCTAATGTCTTTCATACACCTCTTTCAACTGGCGGTTTAATTGTGCTCTGGTACGTAATACGTCGTTCTACTTTTGCAATGAAAATATTGACAAACTATGTGTGGTTTCTAAGAAACATTAATGAGTGCCCGGATGAAAATGAGAACAACGACGTGCAAAACACACTAGTTAAGAGTGGTCCTCTAACGTCCTACAAAGTAAATGTAGCTTTTCGTAGATACCATTATTATTTCTATGCAACTCCTTCCCCAGACTTGGCATATCATTTATGACCCTTTTTTCATGAGTTGAATAATACAAATTTTACTGAGAACAGGTCAGCGATGATAAAATTTGTACAATATCAATGTTTAAGTGTTTTGGTAGGTTTTAATCGTCTTGTCTAACCAATGGCAAAAAAAGATTCGATACGGTCGGTTTTTATCGTCTTGCCTAACTAAAGAAAAATTTCAAAATGTACAGCTCTGAGACCGTGCGCGCTGTTGCGCGTGAAGAGGGATAACAGTGGCTCTACATTAACGTACAGTCTTTCGTATGCGAGTTAGAACAACAGGCGGTTGTCCCAATGCTTCTTCTTGTGGGAAAGGAATTTCGGCAGAAAAGACATCTGAGAATTCCTCTGAATTCATCATTGAATCTTTGGTTTAAACCAATAAACAGACAAGGATTTATGGCACTATTGGCGTGTGATATGAAAAATAAACCGGATTCCAGGTGTTCAACTTTGAGCAAAGCTTTATAAGTGTTGGTAAAATAGTAATTCAATAAATGCAGGATATGAGCTGGCAATCAACACAACGCAAACGTCACCGCCACGATGATGATCATGCGTGGTACCTTGCGCTTTGACAGTTCATTCTGGTGTCTCTGATGAGCTGTTGGCTCCCCTGGGATCTGGCGTGACCAAAGATGTCGACCAATAAGAACATGAACCCATGCGATGACAACAAGGGAAGCAAATACAGTATCAAGAACACTGGACACTTATGTCTGAGGTAAAGAAATTCCAAACAAATCTACATTCCCAGTGAGAACCATCACCAATCTTTACAAAATCAAAGAGCAAGATATACGGCATAAAATGCAGGGAAGATGAGATCCATATCACAAAGGTGACTAGTTTTGCGTTTCGAATGAAGCAAATGTCTCGAAATGGATGAAGAATGGCGAAGTAACGATCCACTGTAATGATGACAAGTGATATGATGCTCGCACCAATGGACTGACTCCTCAAGAACCTAACAAACTTACACGTGACTTTTCCCACAGCCCTTGGGATCCAGGACAAGTCAGTGTATAGATATTTCACATACAAAGACAGGGAAGTACATAAGAGAGGTTTTTCAACGACAACTCGACCTCATAGCGTTGGAATACAAAATGTGTTAAAATGCTGGGAGTGAGTAAGAATATCTTTCGAAACGAAACTAAACGATGAAGTAACATTTAATAATTGGCCAACTGTTACTCACCCCAAACGGCATAATGAAGAGAAAACCAAGGAGATCCCCAACTGCCATATTTTACAGTTAAGAAGTTACTGTGGTTTGAACTTTAACAGAGCAGAGAATATTGCAAATTAATCTCCCACAAGCATGATTTTTACTGAAAATTAACGGTGCAAAGTAAGGAGTATTTCCTTCTCCTCAAACTTAGTTATGTAGCAATTAAATAAATGAATACTGCGAATCCTTCTCAATTGTAATCAATACTTTTGCTCTTTACATATTTTTATACAACCGTGGAATGAAGAAATTAATGCTTCTTAGGAACTGATCATTATTAGTCGCCGGGTTGGGGTGGGGACATTGGAGGATTTTGGTAGTGTCGCGAGAAAATCTACCTCCTGAACCCACTTAGGCTATATAATATTCATGTCATCCTCCCCTTAAATGGCAGTCAATTTTCTATAGTCCCCCTTTATACTCTTTTGGCGACGACTGATACCGCTGCGTTCCCCTTGCAAGAGGGTCTTCATGGGGAACAGCTTTGACGGTTGACAGTTGATTTCTTTTTATCCTGAAGGTTGACGTTTAAATCTCAGGGCCTTTACCTTTTGACGGTTATTAGGGAGAGATACGTCTATGAGTAAACAGTGATTAATAAACGTTACGTTAGTATCTTGGCCACTTTTACGATTCTAGCTTGTTCCTGGGGTTCCTTTTAAAACGGAGCGAAAAAGTAGACGGGCGATAATAACAGAGGAGCGAAAAACGAGAGAGGCTTGGGTCGAGTTGGAAAACCTTTCAGCGGCGACTTAAGAGATGAACAGTCAAGACTACATATGGCTACTGCTGCTGCCGTCATTTCGCGTCCCAAGACATTCTGCCATTCCGCCGATCCATCGTTCATCCGTTCCATGATTTTCTCGAACAATTCAAGGTATCGCATTTCGCAGTTTGCTCGCTTCGCCAATTTAGCAGACGTTTTCTGCAAAAGTCGCTGACTCAAACAAATGCTCTCTTTTCAAAGAACATAGGCATGCTACGCATGCAGGAGTTATTTTTTTGGATACGTAGGTTGAAATGGGACACTCTATAACTGATGCTGGTGTCTGAATAATTGTTGGCAAAAATAAACTGTATTGGTACAACACTTCCTGCGGTCCCCTCCACAGCCCTAATTTGAACTTGTCACGCAACGCTATCTCTCATGACGAGACTAAACAACAACCTGCTAGTAGGTTAAAATTATGCTTATTGCTGTTCCTTCGTCAGAGACAAAGTTCTAGTTATTATTCTGACCATTAAGGGCCAGAATCAGAAGTTCTGTTTGGTTTTTCCTGTACAAGAAAATGCACAATAGCGCGCAGTTTTTAATTGGCGTTAAGTAATGTGGTGGCATATCCAGGAAACGAGGTTGAGTTTTGGCATTGAGTGTCAGTCAGATTTAAAGTACTGGCCGCGCATCAACGATAAGCTTGTTACAGTTTATACTCATCGTTCGAGTGAACTTAAATATATTTATTTATAGTACAAGCCTAATGCTGTGAATCACTACTATTGTTAACGTACTGATGAAAACAACAACCCTTGGGAACAGTAATACAACCATCTTAAGTAAACGTTGGCGATTGAAACCATCCGTAAATAAATATTGCGAACAAAACAATTGTACTTTTCTTACCAAAAAAAAAAACTTGAGGAAGTTACTGCCACATACCTTTAATTTCAATCAGTCAAAAAACTTGAGGTCTATAAAATGCCTTCTGTGATATATCGTTCCGAGGCAAAAAAAAATTCAAAGGTTTGTTATTAGATGTAAGCAAGAGAAATCCTTGTAAATAAAGTCATAGCGTTCAAATACAACTTTTTATTGAGTGATACCGCCTTTCCTCTGGCGATTTTAGTTATTCCAAATTTTCATGGATGGCATCAACTTGTTCCGAAGTCAGCCTCCATAACTCTCCATGTTAACAAACCATGAAACGCACTCGACAGCGATTTTGCTAAAACAGCAAAGCCTTCAATTCGAACCAATTCAATTCAATCCGCTGATCCACAAATCCGGCCCAATTATAGGCTCCGTGTAGCTTCTTGTTCAGTAACAGATGATTGCCTCAAAATACTCTTCCATATAATTTTGCAGTGGAAAGCTCTATTTTATCTCTTACAGCCTCTGGACAGAGATATTTTCCGGTCTCCGTTCTTCGAACAAGTGAAAGTCGATTGAACCAAGAGAAAGTATCATTCTTCAAAGGATAATAAGGTGGGCTACTTGATTGGTTTTTGCCTATCTGGACTTTGCCCTTTGCGTGCGAAATACGTGATAAAATGCAGGTTGTTTACAGGAAATTGACACGCAATGGGGTAAAGTCCAGCAGGTTAGCTATAAGCGAATTTTATTGGTAGAAAACGTCTAAGCTCGTGAGAGTTGCGTGGAAAATTAACCGACCGTATCATTCTGTCCCTTGTGAAATATTTTTCATTGAGGTAGATTTATGTCATAAAATTTGTGTTGTTTACTGGAAAATGGCATTTCGTCTAAAAAAATCTAATCCATACTGGCGAGTAAGAAGTAACACGCAATTGTAACGGGAAAGTATCGTTTAAACAATATTTAATTCATGGAGGACTTTAAGAAGCAAAGAAACGGATATCTAACATGGCAGTCGACGCAGAAAGTAAATGTAACTTGGTGGTCGTTTCAACCGTTGCTAAAAGAGCAACCATATGGCAAAAAAAACAAGATTATCAATCAAATATGATTTACGCAAATATCTTGCGCAAGATTTACCAGAGTCAGTAAAACTAGCCTTTCCGAAACAACACGCTATAGCGCTAAATTCGTGTTAGGCCTCCAGCTGATGGTGTATGCGTCGTAAGTGAAGGAGCGGTACACAAAACATGCATGTTTTAACTCGCTAATCGGTAGAAAAAGTTCCCTGACGACCTTTCAAATCCAGACAGATCATAGCGATAAAATCCTCACGAAGGACATGAGCCATTACACTGAATAGATGGTCTTACAACTCTTGTAGATGTCATCTTACCTCGTTCCTTGAGCGAAATTCAAAATTGGAACCGCTGATTAACTCATATATAGCAATGAAATATCCTGAAGTTGTTCCTATCAACATCTGAAGTAATATTTGATTCAAAATTTTTCTCATGTTCCACTCAGTCTCCTTCAGAAGGAAGAATAAGCATAGTCGTACAACGATCACAACTCCACCACTTTCCCAACACGACTGATACATTTCCTTAATTCGCGAACCGCTCTCTCCGACTCAAGCGTTGATTCGCTGAAATTTGAAGACCTGTCAAGCCACAAATTAGCAAGAACGCTCTGATTGGTGCGACATCGAAAAATACTACAATCTGATAGGTTTGTGATACACCAAAAAATTGGGCCAATCACATTGCTTTGAGATACACCAAAAAAAAAAAGCGCCAATCAGATTGCTTAGAGATACACCAAATTGTGCTGATCAGATTACACTACACCACTATACACCAATCTATACGCTAACATATAGTTATTTTTTTTTTAAAAAATAACTCAAAAAAGGTTTTCCTCAAAGCCTCTATCATGTGCAGATCTCATCTATTGATATATTTTTGCAAGGAAAAGTTTTGATTTAAATTATGCGTCGGTGCATGCTACTGTGAAATTACTATGAGATGTTTATCGTCTTCTGTAATGTCACGGCAAGAACTGAGAATATCATATCGTTGGATCTACATGATTTGCTGATTTAAACGGCAAAATGCTCTTTTCAAAGCTATAAGCCAGGAACCACAAAAGGAGGGAACTCAACTGTGTATCAAGTGCGAATGTCGAACTACTGAGATACTCCGAAAAAAAACGGTAAGAAGCACCAGGAAACATCGGGTCAAAATGGAATCAAGATCGGAGTACTATTGTTGCAGTCACTCAGTCACTCAGTCACTCACTCACTCATCTCGATCACATGTGTGGCTTCGCCTCCTAAGGAGGCAATAGCAATGAAAATTATATCTTCGAATCTACTGGGCATAATTCACTGATTTAAACAGTAAAATGCTCTCCAAAACAATAATATTCCAGCCCAGTTTTCACAACGTGCCGATCACCTATTCTACAAGGTAAAGCTTCGTTTTTTCACCCGCCATCCTGAAATAATTGTGAGATGCCCATCGTCTTCTCTAATATTCTGAGACAAACAATATGTAGTACCGGGACACATTGTGGTCACGTGCTTATTCCGAGTAACATTCAAAGGGATCCGGAGAAATCGTTACCAAGCGTTGGACGATCGAAGATGTTCCGAAACAAACAAAAGCTAAGAGCGAGGAATATCGGGTAAAACTCGGCGGAATTTGTTGCGGGTTAAGAGGTCGTTCATATTATATTGTTACATTCACTCAATCACTCACTCAACTGGACAAACAGTATAAGTTGCGGCAGGAATAAAAGTTGTTGTAATTATAAACAGCTGCTGCAATGAGAGAGGGTCTCAATAGGGTTTAACCGTCCACCGATATATGGCTTAAAGTTAAACCGTCAGCCGTCAAAAAAGGATAGGTTCTTAACCTCAACTGTCAAAGAGGCAAATCAATATTAACTGTCAAACGGCCCAAATAATCTCTTTCTCTTAGCTGCTTGCTAACAACAGCTAAAGATCTGGAAGAATCTTTAGAATGCTAAACTAGTCTCCATATGTCCAAAAAATGCTCTGTTTACCGTCATTTTCACCAACAAATCCGGCAGTTTGTTTTTTGAATATTCAATTCAATACTTGAATATTGAAAATAACTGACTTTATTGATAACTCGTCTTCGTGCACGCCAATACACTACTCTACGAAGATCATGCTTAGAGCATGTCGACTGTCCTAAAATCTGTCGAAAGCTTTCATCGTAAAACTCTTCAATGAGAGTTTTCACCAGCATATTAATCATTCCTTCAAGGTCAACGACATCTTTGTCTTTTGTCTATAATTAAAATGCTAATAGTAAGGAAAACACTGAAGTTAACGTTCCAATCGAATAATTGAGAATCCTAAAAGTGCACGATACTAATGTAACTATCGAATGTAAGCTGGACAATCATACATATGCTCAAGTTACTAAAGTAACTTGCGAATGAAGGAGTAACAAGTGAGTTAGAGAAAACGTAAAAGTGCGCGAGATACATATCTAACAATCGGATGAAAGATATTTCAAAAAGTGAGCTAGATACTAATGTAACAATGGAATGAAAGAGAATCCGAAAAAGTGCGCGAGATACTAACGTGACAGTGAAATGAGAGAGAATCCTAAGAGTGTGCAAGAAACTTACGAAACATTGCAGTGAAAGAGAATCTTAAAAGTGCGCGAGATACTAACGTAAAGATCAAATGAGAGGATATCCAAAAGGTGTGCGATATACTGAAGTAACGATACAATGAAAGAGAATCCTGAAAGTACGCGAGATACAAACTCAACAATCGATTGTGTAAGTCAACTCTAAAATGCGCAAGATGCTAACGTAACAATCCATTGAAAGAAAATTTCTAAAAGTGCGCAATTGCAAGATACTAACGTAACTTTCATCAACCATTTAAGGTTCTGAAATTTCACCGTCAACCGTTATAGGCGTTAGGAATCCGTCAATCGCAAAACCGAAAAAAATTAACCGTCGACCGTCAAAGCTACCCCCTCCATTAAGATCCTCAAAGCAAGCGTGCTAATCTGAAAAAAAAAATTAATAGCGGGCCATTGGGGACATACTGAAAAAATGAAAGCTGCTGCTATTTTTAGTAATTGTCCACAAACAAATGAAGTGTGCTGCATAATGAAGAAACTTCTGGCATTTCTTTTAGGTGCTGCAAATTAATAAACCCTTTTGATTAAAAACCTTTCTCCAAAATGGAGAAGCCCTTAAAATCATACCCATTTGCTGCAATGATGAAGTTGCTGCGCATGAAAGAAAAAACCTTTTGCAAAAACAAAATATTATTTGAGGTGCACACATAAGATTTGGACCGAATCTGGACCAATCCACGATTGTTAGAAAACCATGTTGTTTCCATTTCGAAGTTAAAGAGGTTCTGCTCTTCTTGCGTGGAAAACTGCTCGCATGAGGGTAAATATTGCCATAACAAAACGTCGCCCTGAGTGCAACTAGTATCGATAAAGGTTCAAAGGAAGATGAAAATGATGGTAGTGCAAGCGCCACTGGTAGTGGTAAAGCTGTGCCTCAGGGCTGTTAACTCTCGCTTGCAGAGGACTCCCTTTAAGGTCGTGAGGATGCGAAAATCCACTCTGAATTGGCTTACTTTTCTTTGTAGCTAATTAGATATAACAGAAATATAGAACTGAAAGCGGTGTATGGCATGTTTAGTATGTTGTGTGCGACTCCCATGGGTACGGAACTATCTGAAGCTTGAACTTTGAACTTTGAACTTTTTTTTATTTCACACTCTTAATAGAACTTAAAAGACATTGAAAAGTAAGAGAAAGAGGGAAGAATAATAGTAATATTTGGCTATAAAGATAAGTTTGAGAGGTGCACGTTGTCCAAAGTAGCAAAGGCTTTCTATTTGGACACCGTAATGGTCATATAAATAGATAAATAGATAGCAGCCTATAATAAAAGTATATCAGCAGTAAAGTAAATAAACTGATTAGGTTTTGTTGAACAAAAGTTGAAGTTTTTTGAAGTTTACATTTTTCCTTAAGAGTAGATCAGCAGCAAAGTAAAACAATCAGGTTTGGTTGAGTAAAAGTTGATGTTTCCATTCTCTTGAATAATTAGTTAACGGACTTCTGTTTTCTTAGAAACCATTACACGTTCACTTTAGGATTTCTTGCTTGGTTGACTTAATTAAAAAAAAAAACACTACTGTGGACAGACTAGGGAACGACACAATCAAAATCTATTTCAAAGAGACTTCCCTTGCGGTCGCCTCTCATATTATGAGTGAAGTTTCAAGAAACAACTGAGGTCTCTGAACAGTTAGTTTACGTCGTCTGTTACAATGCGAGCCCTCTGTTACCCTTGTCTCTTTCCTGCCACTTCCCAGCTTTCGCATCCGAATGCTTCTCAGATTGTTTTTAAGGCCTCACAATTCACTTAACTGTGATGGCAAGGTTAAGAGAGCAAAGCCGGTGATATCTTCATATTTGAGAGTTTGATTGAAGGTCTCAATTAAAACGAGAGCATGCATGTATGACATGCGTCTCTTTAATTGTTGGTAAGATGTCTTACCCTTTCCACAATAAAACTGCCTCGGTAGAAAATTTGAATCAAATCATTTTTCTCACATTTCAAAATCATACAAAGCTGAAACAATTGCGTAAACATTTTATAGGTGTGCAGTATTTGAAATTCAGTATTGAAGCAGCGCAGAATGTGCCAGCTATCTTACGTTACCTAGAAAGATGCTGTTGGAGAAAACTGTACACGGTTAGCAATACTCTTTATCGTGTTCTTTCTTTCCGTTTAAAAGAGTTCGACATTTCGTGTACACTGTTAAAGTAAATAACATTTTTGTTTTTTTCTAACACCTAACAATGTGCTTGCCGAAAGAGGCCGAAAGATTTAGGGCTACAATTATGAGTTTAATTACGAGACGATCCTCCATGAAGTAAACAATTTTTCTACGCGAGTAGATCGGTTAAAGTAAACAGATGTTATTCAAATTACCGAAACATTTATATTAAGGTAATGTGAAGGTGACTTACAAGGCTTCCAAGCAAACTTTTAAACATTTTTTATGGAGTATCTGTCAAGATCTGACGCCTGTCAGTTGGATAGGGAATAAAGCGCATGATTGCTTTTGAAAGGTTACGGTCACTTCTTCACCACAACAAACTCGCTACCACAAAACTCGTCAACACTCGAGGCCAAATCGCCACCGGCGGTGATTTGACTGAAACGTTACGTGTAGCTTCTAGTGTGAAACTTACATCAAATGAAAGCTGATATGTAGTAGTACATTGCGAAAAGGGAAAGGGACGCAGCAGTTAGGTGTAGCGTCTCAATAATGGAACGTTAAACGAAATAAAACATGTTGATATCACGAAGATTATGATGAGTTTTGCGAACTGCGAAACTAGAGTGATATTCGCCGAGTGATTTTCACTGAGTGATTTCCGCAGATATGAATGATGTCGTATGAAATTTACATCATATAAATACAAAGAAGTAGAAGTAGAATGCGAAATTAAAAGCGCGTAGAAATACAGCGAAGTTTACTCAAGTTTACTTGAAGTCCAGAGAATATCGACGTGTACTGTAACACCAGTTTCGTTCTTATGAACGCAATTCGCAATTAAATCTAATGAATCATACGAAAGGTTAGATTTTGAAGTTTATTTAAACGGCAAAATTTGGAAGAAAGCGACTTGGCCTCCTCTAGGATTCCCTTTGTGCTTGAAACGAAGGGTTTACCAAACAAAGAAAGGAGGTCATTAAAGCCAATTATCCTTTGTAATATTATGAAGGTAGATCATGGACAAAATGTTCGATTCGTCGTTTCGTTATGGCGTTTCGTCGTTTCGTTATGTCGAGTCGTTGTTTTCCGAGTTCGACTCGTCGAACTTTCAGTTCGTTTCGTCGTATTGTCAGTTCGATTCGTCGGTTGGCCTCTTCGACTCGTCGTTTTACGAGTCCGACTCGTCATCGACCACATCGGTTCGTCTTTTTGTCGTTTCGTCATTTCGTCATGGCGTTTCGTCGTTTCGTTATGTCGTTTCGTCGTTTCGACTTGTCCACTCAAGAGGAGCTATAATTCAACCTAAATTACATGAAGAATTACTTGATTTCATACACTCTTACATGAATCATTAATGTGGTATCTATAATTTACTCTCTGCCGAAGGAAATGGATCCTTTGAAGAGCGACTTACGCTACAGCATGGAATTCGTCTTGAGTTGAGTGAATGATCGTTTTCATCTAAGTGACAATGGAATTGGATACCTAGTAACACACCTCGACAGAGTTTTCTATATTGTAGCTCGTGCATCTTCGTTATTTAACATTCCTCCTCAGCTGGAGTGTTTGTTACAAAGAGCTTGTTTGTTGTTCTTGGTGGCAGTGACAACTCATTGTAAAGGCGGGTGTTTAAGTTTACAGGATGCAGGGGTCGTCCCAGCATAAATTTTCCCAGAGAACTCCTGGAACAGTACCTTGAGAACAATTTTAGATATATTTAAATTCGAGATGATTATTGATGGTAGTTTTTGCCGTTTGAACGAGCGGATGATGATGCATGATTCCGACGTTTTGAGCGTTAGCACTTCATCGTACAGCGAATAGAATGGGCAGGTTACTTTTCATCATCTTCTTTTTTTCACGGTAGCAGAGACTCGACATTAGCACTCAATTCTAATTTTAGCAGTACATGTTACGTTTTAATTCAAGTAATTAGAAGATTTAGACCCTCAACTAAAGCACGGCTTTACTGAGGCTTTTATTATGCCACACTTCCACTACTAAAGCACTGTGGTAGGAATTGGGAAAAAACTAGAACTCCTTAATAAACACGTTTTACTAATAGTCCTTGGTGAAAAAGTCGGTACATACGAGGTGCTTTTGGAAAGTCCAAACCTTGTCTGCTTGAGAAAGAAAAGACTTTTTCATATAGCCATTTCGAGCAGCCGCAGCTGCCTACGTAGCAGCATTATTTACACCGAGAACCAACATTAATGGGCCTAGAGGTATAAACAGGTTGCAGTTACCATGTGTATAAATACTACATCTTATGGGTAAAACTCCTTCAAATTTCTTGCGCCCAAATTATAGAATTTGTTTTTTAGAAACAACTGCCTAGACTTTACAAGCATATATACATCTGTTCTCTTTTTGTTTTTCTTCATTAATTGTACATATATTTTTCACTCTATTTATTTCTCAGAGAAGTGCGTGTACACTATTCTTCAATCCAAGTTGAAATAAAGTTTTACTACTACTACTACTACTATTTACTACTACTACTACTACTACTACTACTACTACTACTACTACTACTACTACTACCATTTACTACTACTACTACTACTACTACTACTACTACTACTGCTACTGCTACTGTTACTGCTACTGCTACTGCTACTGCAACTGCTGCTACTGCTACTGCTACTGCTACTACTACTACTACTGCTGCTACTACTACTACTACTACTACTACTACTACTACTATTACTACTATTACTACTATTTACTACTACTACTACTACTACTACTACTACTACTACTACTATTTACTACTACTACTACTACTACTACTACTACTACTACTACTACTACTACTACTACAAATGCAAATCTCTCATATGGTCTCTTTGGTTGGCATTAGGGGAGTTTCAAGCCAAATGGCAATCTGTTATGTTTTCAAACTTGATTAATTCATATAAGTAAAATCAAAGTATGTTTCTTTTTGCTTTTGAAGTTTTGCAAATGTTTCATGCCTTTCAGTGACTACACGTCAAATTATGTCAACACTCTCACTACTTGACTGTGTTCAAGTTGAGTCAGCCAAGTCATTTCAGAATCAGTTCATGCTTTCAGCTGTGTATATACTACATTTCTTCGCTCCATGATGTTACAGTAACACATGAAATTTAACCAGATTTATGATCGAATATGAGCTTTCTGTGGGTTCTTAATTTAATTCTTTGATAAGTAATCAGGTTTTTGAAAACGAACTGGCCACATGCTATTCACTGTCTCACCCCTTCTCCACTTGCTACTTTTTGGAGTGATTTCAACCTATAAAAAAAGCTAATTTATTTATTTATTTTATTTATTACAATTTAATGGCATAAATACACAAATGCTGGTAGGATACAGTTAATTAACCAAAAAAATTTTAAAAAAGCCATAGGAGAATCTGCAAGAGTCCCAGACGCCATGTAACAGCAGATCACCCAATACATATGGTACAAATGAGATACTTTGTTATAATAAAGACAAATAAAATCATGATTTACCCACAAGAAATTTCTTCACATTAAATTTAATATTCCCAGTACAATTTGCAGTGCAAATGTCAACAGGCAACATATTCCAAGAAACTACTATTCAATGGAAATAGGAATATATAAGGGAATTAGCCCTTGCATATTTTTTTTTTGACGTCAGATGATCATAATGTTTCAAGGAACAATAATCTAAAGTAGAGTAATAATCCACAAATGGTGAAACATCAATGTCAACAAACCCTTTCAGTGCCTTAAAAAAGAAAGTTATGTCAATTAAAACTCTTCTCTGTCTTCCAAAGATAATAGATTTAACTTCTCAAGATGAGCTGCATAGCTATCCTTAATTTTCAAAATAAATTTAGTTGCGCGTCTCTTCACTCCTTCAAGCTTATCAGTGTTCTTACGCGAATATGGGGACCATATCTCAGAGCAGTATTCATGGTTAGACCTTACTAAGGAACAGAAAAGGGTTCCTTTGCACTCTTGGGTAAAAGTAAATGGGTCCACTTGTACTCTGTATCTTTAAAAATTAGCTTTTTTCTTCAATTATTTTCAATTATTTTAGTCAAATTCGGTTTAATTTTTTCTAATTAATTTTAAAAAAGGGGAAAAAAGTTACCCTTGACCCTCAACAAGAAACCCTTGACCCTCCTACCCTCCACAAAAAGATAGACTCCCGCGATAATTACTCCAGGGTGCTCGCCCAAGTGATTCATTAACTTTTAGCTGAAAATACGTTTTTCTAAATAACTCGGACGCTTCTGCAGATCAAATAGCTATTCTAAAGATCTATTTCCTTAGGCAGAGGGCAACTTATAGATACCACATTAATGATTCATGTAAGAGTGTATGAAATAAAGTAACTCTTCATGTAATTTAAGTTGAATTATAGCTCCTGTTGAGTGGACAAGTCGAAACGACGAAACGACCTAACGAAACGACGAAACGACATAACGAAACGACGAAACGACATAACGAAACGACGAAACGCCATGACGAAATGACGAATCGACAAAAAGACGAACCGATGTGGTCGATGACGGGTCGGACTCGTAAAACGACGAGTCGAAGAGGCCAGCCGACGAATTGAACTGACAATACGACGAAACGAACTGAAAGTTCGACGAGTCGAACTCGGAAAACAACGACTCGACATAACGAAACGACAAAACGCCATAACGAAACGACGAATCGAACATTTTGTCCAGGATCTACCTTCATATTAATATTAAATAAGGAACGTAATAGGCTTGCGAAACGTTGTCAAATGACAGGTTATTTGTTAAAAAGGTTGAGAAACGTTCGCGGCGTTTGCATAAATTGAAGTTTCAATGAGATCGCTGACTTTTTTTGTGATCGATATGTGCTCAAAACCTCAATAGAACAGTGATCTGCTGAAAACCATTTAGAATTTGAAGAGATGGAAAATCGTGGTTCTCTCGATGGTTCATTCAAGAACTGCACTTCTATCTAAGGAATTTTTTAAATTATTCAATCGCTAAAGGTAGTTCTTTGTTATATTAAACTATGTTTATTATACTTTGTAGATAACTTGGGGAAACGTTGCTGAAACTTTATTTATTTACTTGGGGAGTACAGTATTGACAAACGCTAGAAGTGCTAAACCACTAACTGTTTCAATTTACAGTACTTGTATCTTCAACGGCACAGAAGATATTTTTAAGATTTTTTTTACAGTACTTACATTTCCTGAGCAAAATTACATAGAGACAACCATACACATCAGCTCACATCTTTCGCTGAGAACTTTATCAATAATGGTTCCTAAAATATACTTCTGTCTGCCTGAGCTACATTATAAACATTCAAAGTGATACAACTATTACCGAGACCAAATAGTATATGGGTCTTCAAGGAATTGAGAGGTTTTTTAGAAACATTAACTGGTCAATTTATTTGTCTAAGAATATATAGTTTCTCAGTCTGATATCTCAGCCATGACTTGATTGTATCGTGGTAGCTTTTTGTCCGTCTTACAATTTCTATGAATAAAGGCTGATAGTTTCGAAAGAAACTGTTTGGGGATGCAAAACGTGTCTTTTCATTCACAACACTGATAAAATATCGGGACCTAAACGATCCATTAAGATCACCGATCACTTCACGTGCACCTCCGCTAATGTAATCTATTGCATAACTTGCACTTATTGCAAAAAGATATACATCGGCGAAACAGGCAGAAGACTAGGTGACCGATTCCGAGAACACCTTCGAGACGTGGAAAGGAATGACAAGGACACATCGAAACCAGTCGCTAGACATTTTAATTTACCCAATCATTCTAAGCAACATATGGCAATCTGTGGTCTTTCCTTGCACTTAGGTGGCACGGAAAGCCGTAAAAATCTTGAACAAAAGCTCATCTTTCAAACCGGCAGTCTAAATCCCACAGGGATCAATGAACGCTTTTCATTCCACTAATTTATTCATGTTTTTCTCGTTGCCATGCACCCACCAATAACGTAGCTCCATTTTCTGCCTTTAAAAGCACACACAACCCACAATTCCTCTATTCGCTCCGACGAAGGGCTAACGCTCGAAACGTCAGCTTTTGTTATCATTACGGTATATATCCAAATTATTACAATTTCTATATTGGCTATATGCAACAGACAGATAACGTCTTCCGTATACCTCTTTTACTTGCAGTTTATTTGTGCTCTGGTTGATAATACCTTGTTCTACATTTGCAATGAAAATATTGACGAGCTATGTGTGGTTTCTAAGAAACATTAAGAACAAGTCACCGTAAGAATCAAACATCTTGGGAAATGAAAATTTTCAACCCCCCTTCAAATTTTGCATGCAGTTAAGCACTCAGGGGGGATGCACAAAAATGCCCTTTTTAAAGGTTGCAACTCTCTTGTTGCCATGGTAACAACGGCTGCTTGTTCGAGGCCTGGGGTCTCATTTTCATACAAAAACATCTCAAAAAAAGAGTTAAATGTTTATTTCTCTATCTCACGCTAAACAAAACATTACAGATTGGTTCTTCTACCATATATAGCGACATCATTTGTCTTTACTTTGATGCATTCAATTTTCCCTGGCAGTGAATGTGAACACACCAAGAGATTATTTGTCTCGGTACAGTTTCGGCCATTTTTGATGTAGGGTAAAACAAGGAAAACGTTTATCTTAATTTCTGCTTTGACTTCCCTTGGTGTAACATGATTACCTGGAGAATGCGTTATATTCGTCTATCTTTAAGCTTGTAAAATATATCTGGGAGAAAATTATGGAAAATGGTCGTGATGAAATCGCTGTTCTTTTTCTTGAAGTATCTGAAACAATCCAGATTACATATTAATAACCATGGGGAGTTTCGTCCTCATCCTTTTACGAGAAACCATAATGTAAATTATACAGATGTTACCAACGAAGCTGAGAACAAAAATAACCACTTATGCTAAAGTTAGCCATACAGTACTGCTGACAGGAAAGTAACGGTTAACAACGAAGGAATTCAAGTTTGCCACATCTAAGAAAAAAAAACAGCTGGGGAATAAATCAGCTTCGATTTTGAGATTTCTACAATTTTTCTGACAGATAATTTGTTAAGAATCTAACTTAACTCAGCCTAGCTCAAATAACGACGCTGTCTAAAAGACGAATTATCTTTAGATAGATCTCTCTCCAGTTTCCTACCCGCTTTTGTCACGATTGTACAAGAAAACCTATTGTCCGATGTTATCTAGTTTCTCAGTTACAGCGCGTGAGGGGACAGAGAGCCATCTGTGATTTTTTACTTGAACGAATCTTCACTCGAGTTAGGCGCTTCATATAACTAGCGCCTGCCTATCTGCATTGTTGGCCCATCAATAACATGAAGCTTGTACCTGATGCCTTTCCCCGCGTATCGCGAAAATCACTTCACTTCTGTTGATTGTCTCACAGAGGCTGCCATTATAACATTACTAATTCTTATTCATCTAAAACGCGCCAAAACAAATATCTTCAAATTAAAAGCGCATAAAAACGTATATGCAATTGAAGAATTATCTGCCGCCATCATGCGACTCAATGCCACTCAATTTTAACCGTCTTTTTACTGTGGTTTGAACGTTAACGGAGCAGAGATTAATCTCACACAAACATGATTTTCATTAAAAATTAACGGTACAAAGTAAGGAGTATTCCCTTCACCTCGAAATCATTTTGTATTTGTATTTATAGATTCGTACAGTGTACAGGCGGAAAAACAATAGGACACGTAGTCCCCTAACCCACCCATCCCACTCCAGGGGAGGACATCCATCTCACAGTAATCTCATGCTTGGGAAATTAACGTCTCCTACCCCTAATCCTGCAGAAGACGGGAACTCCATTTATTCTTCCATATCCGAGAAGACTAGAATATCTAACCATTTCTTGATGTTATGGAAAGGTAGCATATTCTTCTCAATTATTTTAAGACCTTGAGTGTTGGTTCCAGCCGGGGCTCGAACCCTCGACCTCCCTCACAACAGTCCAGTGGTCTATCCATTGAGCTAACTGGGAGGTGTTTATGCAGCAATTAAATAAATGAATACTGCGAATCCTTCCCGACTGTAATCAATACTTTTGGCCTTTACATATTTTGAACAACCGTGGAATGAAGAAATTAATTCTTTTTGGGAATTGATCATTATTAGTCACCGGGTTGGGGTGGGGGAACTGGAGGAGTTTGGTAGTGTCACGAGAAAATTTACCTCCTGAACCCACTTAGGCTATATAATATTCACGTACTCTTTTGGCGACGACTGATACCGCTGCGTTCCCCTTGAAAGAGGGTCATCATGGGGAATTGCTTTGACGGTTGACAGTTGATTTTTCTTTTTTTTTATCTTGACGGTTGACGTTTAAATGTTGGGGCCTTTACCTTTTGACGTTTATTAGGGAGAGATATGTCTATGAGTAAACGATGATTAATGAACGTTACGTTAGTATCTTGGATACTTTTACGATTCTAGCCTGTTCCAGGGGTTCCTTTAAAACGGAGCGAGAAAGTAGACGGGCGATAGTAACAAAGGAGCGAAAAAGCGAGAGAGGCTTGGGTCGAGTTGGGAAACCTTTCAGCGGCGAATTAAAAGATAAACAGTTAAGACTGCATACGGCTACTGCTGCCGCAGTCATTTCGGGTCCTGAGACATCCTGCTATTCCTCCGATCCACCGTTCATCCTTTCCATGATTCTCTTGAACAGTTCGAGGTATCGTATTTCGCAGCTCGCTCGCTTCGACAATTTAGCGGACTTTTTCTGCAAAAGTCGCTGATTCAAACAAATGCTCTCTTTTCAAGGAAAAAATTTTCCTCAAAGCTTCTATCATGTGTAGATCTCATCTATTGGGTTTTTATTTATATTATGCGTCGGTGGATGCTACAGCGAAATTACTTTGAGATGTTTATCGTCTTCTGTAATGTCGCGGCAAGAACTGAGAATATCATATCTTCGCATCTACATGATTTGCTGATTTAAACGGCAAAATGTTCTCTCTTCAAAGCTTTAAGCCAGAAACCACAAAAGGAGAGAACTCAACTGTGTATCGAGTGCGAATGTTGAACTACTAAGATACTCCGAAAAAAACGGTAAGTAGCACCGGAAACATCGGGTGAAAATGGAGTAAAGATCGTAGTACTATTGTTACAGTCACTCACTCACTCACCGCCATCGGGATCACATATGTGGCTTCGCCTCCCAAGAAGGCAATAGCCATAAAAATTATATCCTTGGATCTAAAATATTTCACCCCAGTTTTTATAATGTGCCGACCACACGTTCTGCAAGGTAAAGCTTGGTTTTTTCACCCGCCATCATGAAATGATTGTGAGATGCTCATCGTCTTCTCTAATATTCTGAAATAAACAATGAGTAGTACCGGGACACATTGTGGTCACGTGTTTATTCCGTGTAACATTCGAAGTGCTCCGGAGAAATCGTCAGTACTAAGCGTTGAACGACAGAAGATGTTCCGAAACAAACAAAAGCTAAGAGCGAGGAATATCGAGTAAACACGGCGGAATTTGTTGTGGGTTAAGAGGTCGTTCGTATTATATTGTTACACTTACTCAATCACTCACTCAACAGGACAACATTATGAGTTGTGGCAGGGATAAAAGTTGTTGTAATCGTAAACAGCTGCTGCAGTGAGAGAGGGTCTCAATGGGGTTTAATCGTCCACCGTTATGCGGCTTAAAGTTTAACCGTCAGCCGTCAAAAAGGACAGATCATTACCCCCAACTGTCAAAAATGCAAATCAATATTAACTGTCAATAGGCCCAAATAATCTCTTTCTCTTAGCTGCTTGCTAACAACAGTTTAAGATCTGGAAGAATCTTTAGAAAGGTAAACTAGTCTCCAAATTTCCGAAAAACGCTCCGTTTACCGTCATTTTCACCTACAAATCAGGCAGTTTGTTTTTTGAATATCAATTCAATACTTGAATATAGAAAGATAACTGACTCTATTGATAACTTGCCTTCCTACACGCCAATACGCTACGCTACGAAGATCTTGCTTAGATCATGTCGAGTGTCCTAAAATCTGTCGAAAGCTTTCATCGTAAAACTCTTCAATGGGAGTTTTCACCAGCATATCAATAATTCCTTCAAGATTAACGACGTTTCTATCTTTTATCTATAATTAAAATGCTAATAGTAAGAAAAATACTAAAGTTAACGTTCCAATCGAATGAATGAGAATCGTAAAAGTGCACGAGATACTAAAGTAAAAATCGAATGTGGGCTGGACAATCGTACATATGCGCAAGTTAAAAGCAACTTACGAATGAAGGAGTATCTTGAAGTGCGTTAGAGAAAACCTTAAAGTGCGCGAGATACGTATGTAACAATCGGATGAAAGCTTTGTCAAAAAGTGAGCTAAATACTAACCTAACAATGGAATGAAAATAAATCTGAAAAGTGCACGAGATACTAACATGACAGTGAAATGAGAGAGAATCCTAAAAGTGTGTAATAGACTTAAGAAACAATCCAGTGAGAGATGAAGAGAATCTTAAAAGTGCGCAAGATACTACCGTAAAGATCTAACGAGAGGATATCCAAAAAGTGTGCAATACACTAAAGTAACAATGCAATGAAAGAGAATCCTGAAAGTACGCGAGATACAAAAGTAACAATCGATTGTGTAAGCCAATTCTAGAATGGGCAAGATACTAACGTAACAATCGATTGAAAGGGAATTCTAAAAGTCCGCGAGATACTAACTAAACAGAAGGTGCTTAACGCCGCTGCTCGACTAATTTTTAGGATTCCCAAGTTTCACCACATCTCGTCCGCCTTATATAATCTTCACTGGCTTCCTGTGGCTTATCGCGTCCATTTTAAGTTGTTACTTTTAATTTATAAAGCTTTAAATAACCAAGGCCCACTATACATAAAAGAATATCTGCAGCCACACAGTGTCAAGGGTCATCAGCTACGTTCCTGCGATCAGGGTCTCCTTAAGGTCCCAAGAACTAACTTTAAGACCTTTGGTGATCGTGCCTTTGCCCGTTCTGGACCTTTTTTGTGGAACGAACTGCCGCTTGAAATTCGAAACAGTCCAAGTGTAACGATTTTTAAGTCAAAGCTTAAGACACATCTATTCAAGCTGGCTTACAGTTTGTTTTGATATTTTGTCGTTCATCATTTTAATATTTGTAGTTAATAATGTTGTACAGCGCTTTAGAATATTTTATAATTTTAGCGCTTTAGAAATGTAAATTATTATTATTATTATTATTATTAAACAATCAAATGAAAGGAAATTTCTAAAAGTACACAAGATACCAACCTAACTTTCATTAACCATGCATCTAAGGTTCTGAATTTCATCGTCAACCGTTATAGGCGTTAAGAATCCGTCAACCGTCAAAATCGCAAAAAAATTAACCGTCAACAGTCAAAGCTACACCCCATTAAGACCCTCAAAGTAAGCGTGCTAATCTGAAGTCTGTCGAATAATGGACAAGGAGGATAATTTTGAGTATATCCCTGGGATTTACCTGCCCGTGGTAGAGGATAAATGGTCTGAATTCCTGTAAAAATATATAAACCCCACCTTGGCGTTTATCCATCCTCTTAAACTAAGTTATGAATACGATGCAGCCCTGAATAAGGCACTGCTAAAAAACTGGATCATGGAGTACAGTAATCTTTTGAGTACATGCTAAAGAAAGCTAATTGCGTTGATGTACTAGGTGCATTCCGTTGCTATACCATTCCTATCTATTTTGTAGATGAAGGCATAATAAAGAAGGTCGCATACGGCTCGTGTTGACACATCCCAATCATTGTTAATGATAAATTTTTTATATTCGTTTGAGCGAGGTAGCAAATTAAAATATAATCATAATTGCAAAACTTCGATCACTTGTACAAGATTTTAAAGTCTAAACAATACTATGAAATAAATACATCACAGATAAAGAGGCTTTAGGTCATACAAAACTAGATCACTAATATATCTTTAGTTTACATATCGCAGATTTAAGAGATCATCATGACTAATCCGGAACAAAGTTCACTTTAAATAACTAGTTTTGATTCCTTTGTCTCGGATATGCAAGACGAGTTCAGTTGTATTTATTGCCGCATTTCTTGTTGTATTTTGGCCAATATCCGAGACAAAACTACATCCCTAAGCTATCTCTAGTTAACATAACATAGTTTTTAAGAGATTGTCAAGCACGACTAAACCGAAACACATTAAAAAGCTAGTTTTGTTTCCTTTG
This sequence comes from Stylophora pistillata, assembly GCF_964205215.1. NCBI lineage: Eukaryota > Metazoa > Cnidaria > Anthozoa > Scleractinia > Pocilloporidae > Stylophora > Stylophora pistillata. The sequence goes on along the minus strand of NC_142528.1, from coordinate 16,664,949 downwards.
TCTCAGATAGGCAAAACGAGTTTAGTTGCATGCATTACCGCGTTTCATGTTGTATTTTGGCCAATACCCGAGTTTCCCCTCCATACATTCAAGGTACTGACCCTCAGTACAAGCACTTTCGGACTCTTGCACCCATTTCATTTCCAAATTTATCCCGTCATCTAAACTGAATTGTTCTTTAATGAATTCATCAACCTCCAAGTTTTGGTATTTATGTTCCTTGAGTCGCCTTCGGATGTTGTTTGAACGACCCACGTAGATATAATTGCCCTTGAACCCTATGGTGTAAATTCCTTCTGCTTCTGGTGCCTCATCGAGATCATCGGCGTAGGATCTCCAAACTTTATTGATCAGACGCTGACAGATACTTGCGGCCATCTAAGAAGTAATATAAGAAAGTTAAGAACCTCTTTAGTTTAATTTGAGAATCGTTAGTGTTAAGGACAACAATGTAACATCCGGTTAAAGGGAGCAAACTTCTAAAGATGCTGTGGTGCTGTGTCGGTGAGAGTTACAAGGTAATTTGGCTTTTATGAAATGAGTTGATAAAGTAATTTGGCCACCGTATAAATAGTTGATAATGTAACTTGGCCACCTGAAGTAGTTCCAAAGCTAACGTTTCGAGTGTTAACCCTTCGTCAGTGACCTTGTTGGTGTGTTTATCTCAGTCTGGGGACTACTAAAAGGAAGTTTGAGGAAGTAATTCAGTGAGGTATTCAAGGTATTCAAACTCCTTTTTAGGCTGCTGAAATTTGATGTCTTGATTGTAGGACTCAAATAACATGGAAAAGTGTCGAACTTCAGCAGAAGCTGATATGCCAGTTCAACGTCACGAGCTTTAACGTCTCCTCAAATGCTATATCTTCCAGCCAGAATATGGTATAAAATTCGACAGAATCAGAATTTTTTGATTGATAGGATGGTTAAAATAAAAAATGGTCCCGATGAACTGAACAATCTGATATCGGTCTGAGCTTAAATGATCGGAGCAAACTTGCTCAGAGAAAAGTTGACTTAAGCCGACATCGATCGATTTCGATGGCTTTCAGTGCTTTGAATACTTATCCCGTAAAAAGCATTTAGCCTCATGGAACTAACTCCATAAACATTATCAGGAAGCAAAAGTAAGTATAGAAGCACTAGATTGAGAACAAGAAGTGCAAATGAATTTGACGGATATATCTTAAGTAGACTATTGAGAAATTTTGCTCAGAAATGTGTTTCTGTTGCGTTTTCCTTTATCGATTTGCTGATTAGTAGCCAACCAATCATCGCGTACCAGTAGAAAAACTTTCTCGCAAAGCTCCCTTGATTTGTGGCTGTAGCTAAAAGACTAATATCTCTTGCTCTAACCGAGAGAATCCAGGATATGAGAGCGGAGAGGGTAGGATTAACCAATTTCACAAAAATGAAGGAGTTTTTGTCAAAGTAACTTTACAAATATCTGTATAAAATTGATTTGAAATGCGCATTTCAACCAACAGATAGTGCCAACTGAAATCGAAATTCGAACAAGCTTGTCCATTTTAAGGACTGGCCCGTCGATTGCACTGATAGAATTACAAAGTAAGATATCTCACGTTAGGGGCTTTGGAAATAGATAAGGGCCAAGAACTACTTGCATCTGAGGCATCCGGCTAACTATGTCTATGAAAGACGTGAAAGCACTAAAAGAGGCGCAAGCCTAGTAGAAAGTAAAATATCGGCGGGTTTGTGAAAAAAAGCATTAGAGCGACGTGAATTTATGTTAGAAACCATCTTTTCGTAAATCTTTATGACTAAAAGAGAGATGAATCAACAACAAACATATGAAACATATGTGTGAACTGCGGTTATGAGACGTATATGAGAACGATCCTTCGCAGTAAAGCACTATTTGAGCAATAGTGAAAATCAGACCTGAAAAAAAAAAAAAATTTCAGGCCTGTACGGGATTCGAACCACTGACCTCTGCGATACTAGTGCAGCGCTCTACCAATTGAGCTAACAAGCCAACTGGGAGCAGGCCATCAAATTAATTCGATATAAACCCGTGGATGATAAATCAAACAACAACAAACATATGAAACATATGTGTGAACTGCGGTTATGAGACGTATATGAGAATAGTGCGAAGGATCGTTCTCATATACGTCTCATAACCGCAGTTCACACATATGTTTCATATGTTTGTTGTTGTTTGATTTATCATCCACGGGTTTATATCGAATTAATTTGATGGCCTGCTCCCAGTTGGCTTGTTAGCTCAATTGGTAGAGCGCTGCACTAGTATCGCAGAGGTCAGTGGTTCGAATCCCGTACAGGCCTGAAATTTTTTTCAGGTCTGATTTTCACTATTGCTCAAATAGTGCTTTACTGCGAAGGATCGTTCTCATATACGTCTCATAACCGCAGTTCACACATATGTTTCATATGTTTGTTGTTGTTTGATTTATCATCCACGGGTTTATATCGAATTAATTTGATGGCCTGCTCCCAGTTGGCTTGTTAGCTCAATTGGTAGAGCGCTGCACTAGTATCGCAGAGGTCAGTGGTTCGAATCCCGTACAGGCCTGAAATTTTTTTCAGGTCTGATTTTCACTATTGCTCAAATAGTGCTTTACTGCGAAGGATCGTTCTCATATAAGAGAGATGAATATCGAGTAATAAGAGGACCATAAATTTTGGCGCCTAAATCTAACGGACGCGGAGTAACGCTTTGTGTCGATTCTATATCATTAAAAACAAGCTCTTGTTTTCACAAAAATAACAAACGTTCGCGCAAACATACAGTAAACGTATCAATGAGCCAAAGTGGATACCACGGCGCTTTATGACTTTTGTCAATCGAGAATGTTTTCTAACTTTCCCTGAGCGTGTCATCATAGCAGTAATTATGGCAAAGTATTTTCGTCGAAAACACTTTAGTTGAAATAATTGAAGCTTATATTTGAAGATAATTGGACGAAAGACAACAAACAGGGGCTAAAGTGCGCGAATTAAGAGCTTGCTACTTCCCCCTTTTAACGGAGAAGTAACTGTTTCCCGCTCAAATGAGCGACATCGGCCCAATAATAGATCAAAGCCTATATTTTCTTGAAGCTTACCTCGCTTCCTTGGACTGTGTTTTCACGAGTTGAGAGTGTGCGACTGAAAACATAACACTTCCTTTATAAAAATGAAACTGTGTTGGCTGACCAATGAGAAATATCTAAAATTACGACATCTCGAATTCTATAGGCTGGAGAGGAAAGGGACTTTACCTTACTTGACCTATCGTTGAATTTCTAAGAAACGATCACAGTGATTATTTTCTCAGAAACTTCATAATCGACCAGACTGGTCTGCAAAAACAATAGGACGGCGACTTTAAAGAAAATAAACTCATTCGAACCATCTAAGTCATCTTACCAAATTCTAGTACGATTCTTATGGCTTTGAACGACCCAACCAAGGAAAACTATGACAGCAAAATGCGCATTAACCTCAGATTTTCACATTCGATAAAGTGGATGCAAAACATGTTCACAGTGTTCTTTACTGTTCATTGGTTTCTTTAGCCTGTGGGTGCGACGGTTTCGTCACGCCATTTGGTTAAACTGCGATACAATGCGTAAAATGTTATTTTCGATTAGGTAACTTGTATAAACTTGTAAAACCGGTTATTTCGAGGCATTTTCTATTTGTACACCACTGTCTTTTTATTAAATTTTTTTGGCTGACAGATGCAAGTTTTAATTAGGGACAATGGCCTTGGGAAAAGTCTCTTAACTGATATCTAAACAGAATATCCATGCTTAAAATATACTGTTCCCGTATTGGTTGGAGGGTTTTGATGACTAAATTAGACAATATCACGCACTTGGGCTCATATAAACAGGGTCTTTTAAAAGATAGCAGAACAGAATCGAAACGTACAGAACACTGTCAACATATTTTGCATCTACTACATAGAAACGCGCATTTTGTGGTCATTGTTTTCCTTGGTTGGGTCGTTCAAAGCCATAAGAATCGTACCAGAGTTTGGTAAGATGACATAGATGGTTCGAATGAGGTTATTTCTTTAAATTCGCCGTCCTATTGTTGGCGCAGGTCAGTCTGGTCGAATATGAAGTTTCTGAGAAGATAATTACTCTGACCGTTTCTCAGAAATTCAACGATAGGTCAAGTAAGGTAAAGTCCCTTTCCTCTCCAGCCTATAGAATTCGAGATGTCGTAATTTTAGATATTTCTCATTGGTCAGCCAACACAGTTTCATTTTTATAAAATGAAGTGTTATATTTTAAGTCGCACACTCTCAACTCGGGCAAACACAGTCCAAGGAAGCGAGGTAAGCTTCAAGAGAATTTAAGCTTTGATCTATTATTGGGCCGATGTCGCTCATTTGAGCGGGAAACAGTTAATTCTCCGTTAAAAGGGGAAAGTAGCAAGCTCTTAATTCGCGCACTTTAGCCTATGTTTGTCGACTTTCGTCTAATTATCAACAGATATAAGCTTCAAATATTTCAACTGAGATGTTTTCGACGAAAATGCTTTGCCATAATTACTGCTATGATGACACGCTCAAGGAAAGTAAGAAAACATTCTCGATTGACAAAAGTCTTAAAGCGCCGTGGTATCCACTTTGGCTCATTGATACGTTTGCAGTATGTTTGCGCGAACGTTTGTTATTTTTGTGAAAACAAGAGCTTGTTTTTAATGATATAGAATCGACACAAAGCGTTACTCCGCGTCCGTCAGATTTAGGCGCCAAAATTTATGGTCCTCTTATTACTCGATATTCACCTCTCTTTCAGTCATAAAGATTTACGAAAAGATGGTTTCCAACATAAATTCACGTCGCTCTAATGCTTTTTTCACAAACCCGCCGATATTTTACTTTCTACTAGGCTTGCGCCTCTTTTAGTGCTTTCACGTCTTTCATAGACATAGTTAGCCGGATGCCTCAGATGCAAGTAGTTCTTGGCCCTTATCTATTTCCAAAGCCCCTAACGTGAGATATCTTACTTTGTAATTCTATCAGTGCAATCGACGGGCCAGTGCTTAAAATGGACAAGCTTGTTCGAATTTCGATTTGGCACCATCTGTTGGTTGAAATGCGCATTTCAAATCAATTTTATACAGATATTTGTAAAGTTACTTTGACAAAAACACCTTAATTTTTGTGAAATTGGCTAATCCTGCCCTCTCCGCTCTCATATCCTGGATTCTCTCGGTTAGAGCAAGAGATATTAATCTTTTAGTTAAAGCCACAAATCAAGGGAGCTTTGTGAGAAGGTTTTTCTACTGGTACGCGATGATTGGTTGGCTACTAATCCGCAAATGGATAAAGAAAAACACAATACAAACACATTTCTGAGCAAAATTTCTCAATAGTCTCCTTAAGATATATCCGTATAAATTCATTTGCACTTCTTATTCTCAATCTAGTGCTTCTATACTTATTTTTGCTTACTGATAATGTTTATGGAGTTAGTTCCATGAATTACTTCTTCAAACTTCCCTTGCAGTAGTCCCCAGAGAGATAAACACACCCGAACAAGGTCACTGACGAAGGTTTAACACTCGACACGTCAGCTTTGGAACTATTCACGTTGGCCAAGTTACATTATCAACTATTTACGGTGGCCAAATTACATTATCAACTCATTTCATAAGCTCCCCTTAACCGGAAGTTACATTGTTGTCCTTAACACTAACGATTCTCAAATTAAACTAAAGAGGTTCTTAACTTTCTTATATTACTCCTTAGATGGCCGCAAGTATCTGTCAGCGTCTGATCAATAAAGTTTGGAGATCCTACGCCAATGATCTCGATGAGGCACCAGAAGCAGAAGGAATTTACACCATAGGGTTCAAGGGCAATTATATCTACGTGGGTCGTTCAAACAACATCCGAAGGCGACTGAAGGAACATAAATACCAAAACTTGGAGGTTGATGAATTCATTAAAGAACAATTCAGTTTAGATGGCGGGATAAATTTGGAAATGAAATGGGTGCAAGAGTCCGAAAGTGCTTGTACTGAGGGTCAGTACCATGAATGTATGGAGGGGAAACTCGGGTATTGGCCAAAATACAACATGAAACGCGGTAATGCATGCAACTAAACTCGTCTTGCCTATCTGAGACAAAGGAATAAAAACTAGCTTTTTGATGTGTTTCGGTTTAGTCATGCGTGACAACCTCTTAAAAACTATGTTATGTTAACTAGAGATAGCTTAGGGATGTAGTTTTGTCTCGGGTATTGGCCAAAATACAACAAGAAATGTGGCAACTAAACTTGTCTTGCATATCCGAGACAAAGGAATCAAAACTAGTTATTTAAAGGGAACTTTGTTCCGGATTAGTCATGATAATCTCTTAAAATCTGCGATATGTAAACTAATGATATTTAAGTGATATAGTTTTTCTCTGTCCTAAAGCTTCTTTATCTGTGATATCAGATTTATTTCATAGTATTGTTCAGACTTAAAAATCTTGTACAAGTGATCGAAGTTTTGCAATTGTGATTCGCAAATGAATGACTGGGAGTATATGGCAAGATGATGGATGTAATTTTCTTCATTTTCACCGGACGGCCATGCCATTGCCTATTGTATATAGAACAATTTAATAAATCTTATTCGTGTAGGTTATTTTATGGTTGTCTAAAACTACTTTTCTTTTGCAACTACCTGTGGCGTAAGTTCCATCAAATATCTTAAGGTTTTCTTCGAAATTTTGCGCTCCAAGAATATGACACATGGACTGTATTTACCTTTTTCTTGAGCTCCAATGAATTATTGATATTTTTTCGGTGGACAGATTTTCCTCTCGAATTTTTGCGATAAAAAAGTCAGTCAAGAAGCGCGGACACTTTCTAAAAATGTAATCCATTAGACCTTTTTCACACAGAAAAGGTCAAGCTGTTAACAACCAATAGGGCATGAAAACTTTTCAGGCTAAATTGCGTGAATTGACAGGCAATGAAGGAAGAAATCTCGGTGCTGAGGCTAGCAAGCAAAATATTCTCTTAAGTGCTCCATATAGTACTAAATAGTTCTTTATTTTCTTTGAAGCTCCGATGTCAGCCGTAATGAACATTTTACAACTGTATCCGTCTAGCTGTTTATTTGCAAAAAAAATTCTTTGAGGGACATAAAAAATTTAACGAGGATAACTTCCGAAATCGAATGTCAGAGGTCAGCTATACCAAAGTTGCCATTCATGATTAATCTGCCTTTCACTTACCATCGTAATTTCGATGGATTTCCCGACGTAGTACCTCACGAAAATCTAGAAGCCGGTGGGTGTGTGACTTCATATCTTTGGACTAAACTGATGCAATTAATATTCTTTAGCATGTACTCAAAAGGTTACTTTACTCCATGATCCAGTTTTCTAGCAATGCCTTATTCAGGACTCTATCGTGTTCATAACTTAGTTTAAAAGGATTCCGGATAAACGCCAAGTTAGGGTTTATATATTTTCCACAGGAATTAAGACCATTTGTCCCCTACCCCGGGCAGGTAAATCCCAGGGATATACTCAAAATTGACTCAGTTCCTTGTCAATTATTCGACACATTGCAGGAACTGCAATTTCCAAGAAGGTACGATACTTGTAGAAGATATCAGACAGTGTTCTGAAGTCATACGCGACCCCGAGGGCAAAGAAATGTCCAATTCCTGTTCTGTTTGGAAAGATCAATCAACCCTTGATGTTCCCTCACGTGCCTCGGGCATGGACAGTCCCGGTAACTGATATACTGCGCATGCTCGACATATTTTCAGTTGTGGGGGAGTTGTATAGAATCCAGATCTCATCGTCTGCTTTCTGACAATCACTCTTACCATAAATGGAATTCCACCAAGACCATTTTTCGGGCTTAGTATAATCTGTTAGAATCGGCTTTTGGCCCTTCACAGATTTTGTTATGGTCCATTCGAATTAAATTCGAGTAGTTAAGTATTACGTAATCGCCGATGAGTAAATATCAGTTAATTTCCCACGCACGAGATTACTGTGTGATGGATGTCCTCCCCTGGGGTGGGATGGGTGGGATTTAATGGGTGGACTACTCGTATGGATCGCATATGTTCCGTTCTAGTCCTACCCTACTGCGGCAATGCAGTGAAAATGGATTAGAAAACATCCCTCATATCCCAGATATTTTTCCACGGCACGTGACATACACACATAGCCGAAGTATCCGCTGAAAATGTAACCAACTTACTCGTCGTTGTGTACTTTTGATTCTTTTGCTCCGCAAAACATGAGCGTGGGAAGAGGGTCTGGATGGGGTTAACTGACATTTGTGGTGGGTTTTTACTGACAACCGAAAAAAGCCCGGATCGCCCTAAATATCCTAAAAATTGGATGTAAAATAAGGACAGTTGATTTATTTTGTTCAATGAAAGTACGTTTTCCGTATCAATGAAAGTACGTTTCCATGTCAATGAAAGTACGTTTTCCTTATCAATGAAAGTACGTTTTCCATATCAGTAGGAGTACGCCAGAGTGTCATATTTCGTTAATAATTACCGCATGTGCCATCCATCGATCATCATCAAGATCATGTGTCACACTTATATCAGTTATATGATCTTTGATACCCAACTCGATCGTCAACATACGCGATGGCCGTGAATGCTGGTATTTTAAGAGCTGTTGTAAGCTTTTACCGAATTGAATCGGAAACGGCATTTGAGCATTACAGAAGCCGCATTCCCTTTAAAGATGTTAAAACCGTACTGGCGCTGAGAAAGCACCTTATTTCGTACCTTGGTCCAAAGAAGTTGTCTAGTAAATATCGCCTTGGAGATTTTGAAGTGAAACTTTATCACATGGCTCCCAAATCAGGCGGCAAGAGCGATAATTTTGCTTTAACTACGGACGAGCGATGGAGTTTGGAGCTTCCGATCATGCTGGCTGGTACAGGAAGCGAATTAAACAGTATGTATTAGAGTGGTTTGGTATTTGGTATTGGTATAAATATATCAGTTAACAGCCTACTCTCTATTATAAAACGCCCATTAGATGCTGACTTATAAGCGCCGTAAGAATTTTCTCATTCTTGAATTCATGTAGATTATGTTTTATGTAGATTATAATGACATAGCTAAAGTGACTTTGTGAAAAAGTTTAATCTTATAGAGTCGCAGTGATGCAACTGACTGGTCCTATTTCATGATGTTTGTCTGGTGGGCGGATTGTGTTGTATGGGAGGTCGACGGTTTAAGCCCCGACCGGACCATTACTCATGGTCTTAAAATAATTGAGGAGAATTTGCTACCTTTCCATAATATCAAGAAATGGATAGAGATTCTAGTCTTCTCGGATAAGGACGAATAAACCGTAGGCCCCGTCTCCTGCAAAGTTAGGGGTAGGAGACCTTAATTTCCCACGCACGAGACAACTGTGTGGTGGATCCATCCCCTGGGGTGGGATGGATGGGGAAGATAGCAGGTTCACATCAGCAAATTGCTGCCATAAACTCAACCTGCTCAAACAAGTAAAGATGATGATTATGATGATATTCTGGATTCGTGTGATTTTAGAAAAGTTCTTAGCTGGCTCGAATTACATTGTGCAGCATTTTTTACACACCTCACGGCTTCCCAATAATAATCGCAGAGATATACCATTTTGTTCTTATTGTCTCCTAGATATCTTAAGTGATGGAGAAAAAAAAAGATGATTCTGGGTATACAAATTAGTAGGAAACAATCTTCAATTAAATTCCCATGTAATTGAGCTTGGTTTCCCCCTTGGCAGTTCAAGTGGTACAGAAAAAGATCAATTGGGGTAAAAAAGAAGCAATTGTCATAAGCGATAACAAGCAATACATTGCCTTCAAGGTCAATGATTCGCTTCATTGACCTTGAAGGCAAGGTAACTGTCAAGCCAGGAAGCTTAAAATATCGTGCTGATCTTTGTCTCAGCTGGTCCGTTTCCGTTTACCGCTTGGTGGCACTGTACCCGTTCTACGAAAACGATTGAACACCCATCTGCAAGCTTTAGCCGCTAAATTCGGAAACTCGAAGCTTGTCCAGGTTCGCCCTTCTTTAGAAAAGCCAACTTCAATCTGTGCTGCAAGTGAAAACACTCTGTTGTGTGCAGACGATGCCTAAATAGGAATTATACAAGTGACATTACACTTGTATTTATCATGAGACTTTTTGAACGATTTTTCTATAGGTTTGAACTTTCCAGTATTTGCAATGATTATATTGATTTAGATCACTTTGTCTATCGTGGTGGCCATAACTCTACTATGGCATTAATTAAATGTCAACACACATGGTTAAAGTGGCTTGATGGTAACGTCGATTTTGTCAGAATTTTTTCTTTTGACTTAATTAAGGCCTTCGACTCTGTATCACACAATTACCTTCTGTAGTAAATTAAAGCAAGTTAACATTAATCCATATATTATTAATTGGTTTATTAGTTTTTTAAATCATAGAAAGCAGAGAGTTGTTGTCGATGGTCATAGTACTGAATATGTTTCTATAAATAGGGGTGTTCCTCAAGGTACAGTCCTGGGGCCGGTCTTATTTTCTATTTTTATTAACGATATCAAAGCTGTTAATACTAATAAGAATCTTCTAGTTAAATTTGCTGATGATATAACTATTAGTTTACCAATCGAGGCAAATGTAGGCTTAGATGAATCCGAAACGGAAGCCCTATCCTTTATTGAATGGTCCGAGAAGAACTGCATGAAAGTCAACTTGACGAAAACATGGGAACTTCTTTTACGAGGAAAGACTTCCAAGACGCCTTCTGAACCACTCGAGATCATAGGGAGGAAAGAAATTATAAAAATGTGGTCTCTGTTTCTAAGACACATCCATTCCTTGGAGCCTCTCCCGATGGACTCCTGGGCCAGAAGGGGGTCATGAAGTAAAAAGAGTGCACCCTTATGAAGCTGAAAACTTGGAACAAGCTCTCCTCCGGCAACATATTATCAAGGAAGTAGATGGATCACTACAACTCAATCCTAATCATCAATATTACCATCAAGTACAGCTGCAGATGATTTGTACAGGGAGGACCTGGGCACGTTTTGTAGCTTCTGATGGTAAAAACATTATCACCAAAACAGTTCTGTACAATAAGGAATTTATGGATGCTATTTTTCCCAAGCTGAAGAATTTTTATTATAACATACTTTTACTAGAACTAGCATACCCTAGAGTAAAGGATGGGATAGACAGGATAGGTAAACTAGGTTTTAGTTATTCAATGCTATGTAGCTTAAGGAATAACTGATGAGACAGTAACTGCATTGTCACCAATAAATATAGTGATTTTTGTTTGATTCTGAAAGAATAGTAAGGCTAACAGCTGCTAGTACGTAGTTATCAAGCTCTTTGGTTTACTACTTGGTAATTTTCTTTTCACAGTCAAGAGATTATCATTCTAGGTATTTATTGCCAACATAATAGCACACATTTTCATAAGTCTTAAGCTTTCATTGCTTCACATTTCATCAATACATAAAGGTAACATATTATTAATATCTTGTAGAACCTTTTTGCATTAAAAGTCATGACTCATTTATACGTCATACATTGTGGCAGTGAATAAATTTTTCATTACAGAAAATATCACCATTTTAAGATCAAATTAAATATTTTTAACAAAGTTTTTGCAAGACAACACAATCAAAATTGCTTATTTTTGATAAAAAGCTAGACCTTTATGTTTCTTGTTCATTATGTCTTGATGGCTACTTTGTATTTTGCATGTTTTGCAACAACAACTCTGATAGGTATTATTAAACTTAGTTATTTATTTGATTATGGGTGACTGAAAATTTATTAAATACCCAAAAACAGTAAAGATTTGCTCTGCGAGGTGAACCATGGACAAGCGTACTTCATTGTCAAGAATATGGTATGTCTTGATCCTCTGGATTGCTCTTTCGACATGAATCCCTGCCTCTGCTATTTTCTCTGATCTTTTGCCCTCTAACTTCTTCAGCTGTGATCTTCCTTGTCCTTCAAAATCTGGTATAGTTATACGTACACCACTTTCCCCTAAAACATCCCCAATATCAAATCCTCTATCTGCCATGACCTCATCTCCTTCCTGCAATGTTGCAATAAAATCTACACTACTAGCTGTTATATATTTGTCTGAAACCCTACCCCCCATCCCCGTGAAATGTAGACGATTGCAGCACAAGCATTGATTGCTACCTAAAACTTAAATGGTGCGTGAGATTTATAGTTAGAATAAATCTCCTTGTTAGCTTTTAATGAGGATGGTTTCTGCGTAAAGATTTCTGTGCAGTCCACAATGACCTTAAAATCTGGGAATCCTGCAAACTGTTCTGGCTTTCCTAGCTCTTCGCAATACTCAGCATTTGGCAAAGATCCTTGAGATGAAAGTATAGTAAGTTGATCCATGTTGTAAAAATTCTACTGATCGTAGATTCGCTTACTCCAACTCGAAGGGCTAAGTCTGTCAGTGTTAACCCTAAACGTAGACGAACTACCACCATAAATAACTCTTCCTCCAAGGTCAGTTTAGCTTGTGTTTGCCTTGCTAAGGAAGCTTTAGCTTGCATACTAGATCCTCTCCAATTCTTCTTTTTATCTAATGCAGTGCAATCCAGATAGTCAAAGAGAGCCTTGAAGGTACTGTAATTAGGAAAGCCAGTAAAAGTGTGAAACTGCCAGTCATTATTTTTCAAATTATCAAGGCTCAGAGAACGTGACTGAAGACAGTCATCTGTTCTTCTAGTTCAGCAACTCCCTGGTGTAATCTTGTCAACTCGTCTATAACTGACTGATCTAGTTTCAAAGAGTTTGAGTCAATTTGTGTCCTACAGTAGTCGTGTTCTTTAAGGCTGTTGTCTGAGCTTAAAAAGGCTCCCCAAACATTGTGGTCGTCTATGCATGGCTCTTCTTGTTTTGGCCTTCCTTTTACCTCCTTGCATCCCTAAAAGCATGTTGAATATTAGATACTCATTAAACTTGAATATGTATAGGTCGTGTTTTAGATTGGGTTATGGCACATATACTTCCGATTATGAAAAACTGGATCATTGGATAATGCAATTCAAGACTTTTCGTTGGCTTAGCCATTATGGTATATGAGCCAATATACCATAAACTACGATATGGTAAGCGTACGCATAAGCTTAAAATTGAAAGGGAGCTAAAATTGTAATAAAAGTTAATAATTTAATGTAGCGTTTTTAATAAAACAATTATTCCACTCGCGTTTGTTGGATATGAGATGATTATAGCCAACTCGGCGCTACGCGCCTAGTTGGCTATCTATCATCTCATATCCAACATGCGCTCGTGGAATAATTGTTAAATATACTTCAAGAAAGCTTACCTGTACAAGCCTCCTTCGTTTTGGCTTTTGTGGAATGTTTTCGTCGTTTCCGACTGTTTTGAGACTGTTTCTACTTCTCCCAGGCGTCTGTAGATTGTGGCTGTGACAGAAAATTGATGGAGTGTATGATTTACTTTGTAAATCATCAGATTTAACTCCACCAACAAGTGTGCAGAACACAAGCGAGTATTGTCAGAAGGCTCCCAGTGTTCGCGTCTAATTCGTTGAATCCAAGCTTTTCTTCGCGAAGAATCTTTAGGAATCCTGTAGAATCCTGTAGTGTCCTTTCGTGTGTTTTAACACGCACATATATAACAAGCTCTGTTGGTCGCTATGTTTGTTTGGGCCGTGCGACGAAATAACTTCACGGGATTGGAAAAGTTTCAGTCACAACAAATTGTACAAAAAATCTTGAAAGATTTAGGCTTACATCTCATCTAATGTTTAAAGCGACATATCAATGCCTGCAACCATTATGTTGTACACGAACGTCGCAAACTTTTAAACACGTTCTCTTGTGATACCTGCGAAAGTATTCAGTATAATTTCCGGTAAGATTTCGCGGACAATCTGATCGATTTCTGATAAGATTTCTCTTACATTGTGTGCTGAGACTGAAACTTTTCACCTCGGGCAAAGCTTCGTCGTACGGCCCAAAGAAGCATAGCGAGCAACAGAGCTTGTTGTGCGTGTTAAAACACACGAAAGAACTCCAAAGGACACTTCACTCTGATTGGGCAGAAAAACACAAAGATTTTCTGGCACCAATCAGATGCCAGAAGGACTGCGCCCGTTTGGAACTAGTCTTGTCCCCAGGGGCTCTTCTGCCCTTAACTTGAAATCGACTCACGGTCCCTGGGTCTCCGAGGATGGTCAAGTCGATGAGTTTAATAGGGACCAGGTTGACCGCGCACTAACGGTCTCTCAGCTGCACAAGAAGTTCCTTCCACGCATTAGAAGAATTCAGAACGGCCGTTAATTTGAAATTATCGCTGGATTGGTTGCTCGACAAACCGACTTTTTTGGGATTTTTTTCGGTGAACTTAAAGGGCAACTATTTGGCTTTCGTGCTGCCAAGTTTTGACTCGAGGGAAAGTATTAAGTGTTGTTTTCGATCGATTTTGGCGAGCATGTGTCAACAGAAGTTTCCGACCTTCCCGTATTTTGTGCACGGTGATTTAGGACATCAAGCTAAAACAGATCAAAACGGCCTCAAATCGCGAGGAGAACAACACAGACTACTCTCTACGAAGGTAAGACTTTATTTCTTTGATTATTTCACACAACTTTAAATTTACGGAGCTCAAAAGCAAGTCCAACTAAACCACTGTGAAAAGAGCCTGTGACAGAGCTTGCGCTACCTGTGATCCACTTTGAAGTCATTTGAAATATCTGTGTAGTGACTTTTTCTATTTTTTTTCAATTTGTGTGTCCTAATTGTAGGTTAGAAGTCCTGAAGTTTTGGAAGGAAGAGATTCTATCGAATACTGGCGGTTGGAACTCTAAGGACGCTAATTGATCACATTAAATATCACGCTTTTCAGGATCAGTGCTTCCTAAAGGTTTGCGAACCACTTTCATTACGTTAGAGTTTCGAAACCAATGCTCTGAATTTGCCGAAAGTCTCAATTTTTAAATTTTCTGTCATTGACATACGTGTTCGCGAGATCAGCCTTTGAGAAAGATGAACAAAAAGGGATTGATAGTCTGTTGTTGGTTCACTGCTCAGGATATTTAATTGGTTTGTAGGTTGGTACAGAGGTAGTTTTCACAAAACGTTGTCTGAAATGAACCTCACTATGGTTACAACCTGCTACGAAGTAACATTGATGTATATACAGTAACAAAGGACAGAAAATCGTACAACTTCATCACAATAAGTCCTGAGGTTTGGTTTTGTAAAGAATTAACCTCTATTTTGTATACTGTTGTTGTTGTTATCGTACTTTTCGCGGTAAAATCCGCTATTTTGAAAGCTAGGGGTCAAGCCCTTACAAGGCACCCTGAGTATTGCTTATATCGTGCGGGAGTGTGGCAGTGGCTTTGTCACCTGTCCTACCCTCTTTTCCAACGGAACCGCTATTTTGAAAAGGGGTCAAGTTCTTACAAGGCACCCTGAGTATTGCTTATTTCGTGCGGGAGTGTGGCAGTGGCTTTGTCACCTTTCTTACCCTCTTTTCCAACTGAACTCTCTCGAGGTTAAAAACCAATTATTTCTTCATGTATTTTGTGGGTGAATGAATAAAATTTTATTAGCTTTTGTTGCTCTAATCACTCAGACTCGACTAGCATGCAATGTGACATACATTGTAAAAATACTACACTTTGTGTAATTTTGTCATGGTTTTACTAGGATATCTAAAAGATGGTAATGCTGCGGCACATCCTATTGATAGTGTACGCAGTGATTCATGACCTTTATTTCTTATAGTACTGTCAAATTGTGGGGTGTTTCCAAAACTAAGTTTTAAGAGCGCTCTTCTCACCTCAAATGATATTCCATCCGAGCACTGGATTGCCGGTATAGTTGTTGTTGTAAGACAAATTTTTTTTTTTTTTTATGGGGAGGGGTCGTAATTAATGTTAAAATTTCTGATTGGTCTATAGCTTATGATGCATGAAATGCATCATTAGAGTGCACAAACTTCTCTTCTGCTCACTATCATTGGTAATCACAGCCATGGTGCATGAAAGTTGGTGAGGATTGTGTTGGCAGTTCAAAGAGTTGGCTTTGAAAATAAACAAATGAAAGAAGTAAAGCCAAGTAAAGACATAATTAATGAAGGCTTTATTTGAAATAGCTAGTATTGATAGTTATTTGCATGGTAATCCTTAAATGTCATTTGTAAAAGCAACAGTAATGTATTTTTATAAAAATGGTTATAAATATTTAAAAAATTAGTTCGAAATTGGCAAAAATTTAGAGTGAACAACATATAAAGAGAAGTCTAATAGAACTTATTAAGTAAAACAAGTGGAATTTCCCACTTTCACCTATGAAACAAATAACTCCTATTCATCTATGAAACCAATGGTTGCATCAAGTGTTGGAAAAACATTAACATTAATTAGCAGTTTTCAGGTGCCATTGGTGACAAAAACTGTGTCAAGTTGCTATTTTTTCCATTTTCTTCTTATTTTTCCTATTTTTTGGCCTGCTTCCTATTTTTTCATGAAACTCCTAGTTTTTCCTATTTTTTTTTTCAGGATTTTACTAGGTACACAGAAACATTTTAAAATATTTGAAATAAATTGGCCCATGAAATTGATAAATTCTACAAAAAACTGAAACTTCATGTAAAAAAAGACCAGTTTAAAGCCTTTATGTGTGATTTTCTTCTAAAACTTGCACCAAGACTTTCTCAGTGCTTCTGATAGCATGCAGGGGATTCTGGGAGGTTCATTTGCATGCATGTATTCAAGATAGTGAGGATACTCTGATGCGAGAGGAAGAAGTGGTAAAAGCAGACTTGAAAGCGGCTGATGAATTAATGAGTGATGCAATATCAAAACTACACGATGCCTTTTCAGCAACAGCTGTCAACATACAAATTGTTAATGTATTTAGCTACAATGATGACTGACACTGCTAAGACCAAGCAAGACCAAGCAATTCAAAGCTTGGAGAAAATAGGACAAAAGGGAAAACTGTTGACCCACAAACGGCACAAACTGTTAACTGGATAAGCTTAGGCCATGTCCTCTACAGCAAATGCTGCCAAAAAAAGAGCAAAGCTAAGGTTACCCAAGCTGCTAAAAGAGGAAAAACTCTATAGTGTTGGACTTTTTGGTTGTGGATGTTCAAAAGTCGTGGTTGGCTTTTATTGTAAAGAAGACATACATTTGGTGACAGTGAACTGTGATGGAACTTTGATATTGTTTTGGTTTGTCAAAAAAATTATTGTTGCTTATCATTCTCACAGTTTTAAAGGACTAATAACTTGAATCAATTAAAGACATCTTTTGATGTAACTTATGAAATTTGGAATCTGGTAATTGTTGTAGGATGAGTTGTGCTTGGTAACATAGGTGGTAACACTTGTTTTTGTTTATACCGCAATGCATTATGGAGGTATATACCATGGTGTTTGATAAATATTAAAGCATTGGGTTGTGGAACAGAGTTGCTGTTGGGAGTGTTAAGAGGATAGAACAGAAAGAAATCCTCCCATTTTTTTCCTATTTTGGGTTGAGAATTCCTATTAATTTTATTTCCTATTTTTGGCCACTGTTATTCCTATTTTCTTATTTTCTAAGTGTCATTTTTCACTTGACATCCTGCTAAAACCAGTTTTAACCCTTACCAAATCTACATATATGTGACATATACATGTTACATATATGTGGCATATATGTGACACGTATGTCGTGCATATGCCACATATATGTAACATAAAAGTGGCATATGTAGGGATTTGGAACTCATGTTGCATGTATACCACATAATTATATGTGACACATATATGTAACATATAATGATGTCGCACACAATTAACACACATGTGAAACCTACATGACATATGTGACGTATGTATGCATGCATACTGTGTGTGCAGGTCAACCATGTAATATAGTTAATAATAGCTAGCCAAAAAACAATTGCAGTCAATATAGAATAATCACAATCCTTAACTGAGACCACAAAATTATATATATTTCTGTAAGGCATGACTTTGAGAAACCTGTTAATGTGTAAAGAAAATAGAACTACACGCAAATACTTACCTTTCATGGCCTTGCAGCTCTTAAATTTCAGTAGCTAACCTCTTTTCATAAACAGTTATATAAAACATCAACAGCCTGTATATGCATATGAAAAGCTATAACCAAATGTAAAGCAATTAAGAAAATGCTCATAGACATATATGGTTGTGTCAAACAAAACATATTTTGTATTCCTCCTTAAACAAGGTGAATCAATGTTTACTTCTGCGAATCAATAAAATCGCGTGAATTACAACGTACTGCATCTAAGTGATGTAGTCCAGTTTTATCCTAGGCAAATTTTATTTCCATTTGTTTTTGGATATATGGCTATACACAGTAATGATAGAGTTTAATTTATACAGAGGAAATAAAAATTGAACCCAGGATAAAACCGAACCACAACATGTACATCAGTGACATGTACTTGGTAAATTACAGGTCAGTTGAAGAAACTTCTCTCGAGTTAAAGCACATCAATTGCCACAATCAATTTTTTTTTTCTATTTTCAAGGGCATTATAGATAAAAAAAAAAACCAGATAATCTCCCTCAATGGACACTAGCTGTCCTGCTAATATGCAATGTTCAAAAACATTAACTCAGGACCCATCAAACAATAAACCAGGCATTCAACTGAGAAAATGATAAGTCTATTGCCCAATTATAAGTTACTAATGAGTGCATGGACTTCAGTGGAATGTATCGGACAAGATTAAGGGTCATAAAATGTAAGTGTGTATGCTAACAATATAGTGTCAACATTCTTTACTTTTTGAAATTCCTCTGTGGCATATCCTGTGCACTTGTCCTGGATGGGTTTTTCGCACAAGGGCCAATTTTGAGTCCTTGAATTGGGACTATACAAATGCTGTCAAATGAGAAGCAAGATATATACTTTAGAATCATAAATTAGTTTGTGATATATCTTAAATGTAATTATACTAACATTTTTCACATGCATGCAGTCAAATGGCTCACACTTTCTTCCTTGTGTCTCGATCACCAAAACAGATCAGGAAGGACAAATGTTTCTGTGAGTAGTTTTTTAGTTCATGGGATAAATAACAAAATTCACAGAAGCTCTTGTAAATTAGTAGCAACTAGAGCTTGTCACTTATGAGAATCGGCTCTATGAGTGACTATGTCACTGTGATAGGGTGGTCGCTGACTAGAGCTTTTAATTAGCAGAATGTTTGGCATATGTTATTGGTTACCAGTACTACAAATTGCTGATCACAGAAGAGGTTCGCAAATGTACAGGTCAAGGAACGATCATTGCATATATTAAATGTTACTCTAAATTTGATCAAGAATTTAAAATGCTTTTGCTTGAGTGAGTGGTTGCTTACAAGATCTTAAAAGCAAAGCATGAGGCAGTCAATAATTCACAAAAGGGGTCACATGGGAGCAATGACTTATGAGATCTTTTAATTACAAAGTTTAAGTGACAATTCAAACAGCTGAGGCTTCACAATGCTGGCCATAACTAGAGCTGGTCACTCATTGGAGTGGTTGAGGGAGAGTTTCATCTGTATCTGATTGTTTCTGTTGTTGATATAAATTTATTTGCATAATGTACATGCATTAATAAAATAATGCATTAATGTATTGCTCATTTAATGTGTTGCTCATTTAGTTAATTTGAAGAGCATAAATTAAATTCAAACATACCTGTAATAGCATGGACTGTCTTTGGAAAGAGCTGCTTATAGCCATAATAGCCCCCTCCATTTAGGTTAGAGACGCTCATTGTCTCTTTGATGAATTATTACCACTAATTTTCAGTTGTAAGTCTTTGACTTGTCTTTTCAGTTTTGTAATCTTTTCTCTTAAGAAAATGCTTTCCTGACAACCATGGAAATTTTCAATTAGGATTTTCTTTGTAGAGTGTCTACCTGTTGGAAATGAAAGCTAAATTAGTTAATCACTATATGAAAGGTTATGAGATCATGCACCTATACTTAGTCTTATTCATATTTATTGCCATAGCCGTATTGATGAAACTCCCAGTTTATTTCTACTTGCAGGTCTCTTCCTTTCCTTGGCTAAATTTGCATTGACTGCAGCTTTCTTGGTGGTACTAGAGGCTGCATGTAATTTTTTCTTCTGCACCTTCCGCAGTTTTTGTCTGCCAAGCTGAACACTTCTCAAATATTCAAGATCTACAAGATTAGAGTACATGTCAGATCATTTAAATGATTACAAAATTAACATGAATTTTTTTTAAAAATCTAATGACTTGCATAGAATACAGCTAACAGAACTTTTAGAGTAAAAGAAAATGATTAATTTAAAGACCTATTTGCATTTTGGAAAGTAGTTATAAATTACTATCAGCTATAAATAGAGAATTATGATTTACACTGATTTGATCACCTCTTTGGCATTTTTGTCATTGAATACAACTGTTCCTTCCACAGTAAGAAGCAGTTCAGTGATATCATCATCACTAAGGTCTACAAACTCTTTCATCGATTCCCTCTCCTGTTCTGTTCTGATAGTATATACAGTTGTTTAATCATATTTTCAAAATAGGGAAGTCATGTCTTTCACAGTGATGGTAAGAATACTGGGCCATTATTTTACTGTGACATTTAGTCTTCAGTTGCATTAGGCCACACTCACAGAATATTAATTTCGAGGATTTTCTTGTCACTGTCCATAACTTTCGAGTGGCACTTGTTGTGGGTTCAATAAGATTGAACTTAAATAATTCCTTCTGGTGGGAATTGCAGCTTCAATTGTTGTTTTTTCTCTAATACAACAAATTCTTGATCTATCCTTAATCTGTCAGCCTCACTTATTGTACTGTTTTTCATTAAAGTTGAATAGTTTGTGCCATTAAAGTCTTTCATGACAACATTTGATATTTTGTAACATTACCCTGATTTTATTTTTAACTTCTGTCCTGTTTCCAGAAGACCAACCATAGAGATCCACTGTTATCTGTAAAAAGGACTTCTTGTTTAGTCAAAGTTTTTCTGTAAACATTCCCAGTTTCTGCAGCACCATCATAAAATATGGCCAGCGATGTTGACCAGGGTATTGTTTTCTTGACCTTGAATTTCCTCTACTGAGCTGTCTGTTGCTTCCATGATTTCTTCATTTATTTGCTGGAGGTCAAAATCTGTCTCACTTCCATGGGGATCTTGAATTTTTGTTCTTTCGGTGAGAATCAGTTCTTCCTTTTTGCTGTCTTATGGTTTTACTTTTGTTGGAACTTCTGTATTTTAACAGGTGACGAAGACTCAAATTTGGGCTTGAGCACTGAATGCTTCTCTGGGAAGAAGTGGATAGCACAGTTTACTTTAGTGTTTGTTTGGAATTTTTGCCGGTCTTTATAGGTGACAGGTTATATAAATAACCAACCATGCTTTGTTCTGAAATAAAAGGAATTAAATTATTGAGTTTGAGTTGTTACTGATTAGATTAAAAGCATTGAATACTCAGTCTGGTATACATCGAATTATGGCATACAAAAAAAACAGAAGCCAAGGGATGAAATGCAAAAGAGTCATAGACCCCATATTAAAAGCAGATCATCAGTGGTACTTGAATGAAAACAATGATGCAAATTAAAATAAATTATGGTAGAAATATATATACTGGGAAATATTAAAAAAAATAAATACACTAAGAGAATGAACTAATCTGTCAACTAAGACTATAAAATAATTTACACTCATTGCCTCACAGATGGAAAGGGTTAGGGTTAGTTCCATGTTCCCAGAACTCTATGAAAATAATTATGTTTTAAGAACATTTGTTCTTGAATGTCTCATCTTTAGAGTTAACTTATTGTAAGTTGTGTCTAAATGAATTGAGATCAACAATTATAGTAGATAATGCTGTGTCAATTTTTCAGTTAATTGGTATTAATAGCACAATTTGTGAGAGGTAATATGTAGGATTCATATAGGAAATTCAAGTAGCTTAATAACATTTTCTTAATTATGTTTGATTTCAAGACACGTACTGCATCAATTTAGGCTAATGTATATTCAATTTACGTGTATAGTACAGAACTTGCCAGGTTTTCTATTAACAGTATATGATAACAAATTGTCACTTAAATTCAGGTGAGAGGAAAACTATTAGTTTGAGAAATAGAAACTCTTTGATGAAAATTGTGGGTTAATTTCTCAATATCGTTCAATGTTTTATCTTGTTGACTATTAAGCAAATGGTAAAAATGGAATACAACTTCTATTACCACTTGAATCATTCACACTTGGGTCACCTGAAACGGAATTATTTAGAGAGAATTAATTGTTATTACTTTTGATGACACATAAATGCAGTTATTTTTTGTTCTTTAAAAAGGTTCTTTGTCATTTGAAAAAGTTCATTCAATCTTTGTTCCACATGTTGTCTGTATTTTAAAGTGTTTCATTTTATTATACTTTTAAGTCTATCGAAGTCATTGGCTCTACTACAAGTGAGGACAACCATTTAACTTGACTTAAACCTACATAATGTGATTCCCAATGTTTATTCAGACTTTCCAACATCCATATATAATGCAGTGGTTTTGTCACCTTCTCTTACTTTCCTGCCTTTGCTAAGTTATGTTTTCCTTTCTATAAAGAAAGTGTTTTATAATTTTTGCAAAATGACTCTATAATACGGCAGGAAATTTCAATGCAACACTGAATCTGTTTTTCTGGATTAACTTTGCAAAATTCATGTTCTTGTTTTGCATCAACATGGTTGGAAAATACTGGAAGACAAGTTCTCTCATCCTCTCAATTTCTTTTCTGGAGTTGGCGGCTTCTTGTTACAGACTCCATAAATGTTATGGCCTTCATCAGTGCTAAAGGGCTGTATTCTGATCAGTGTTAGATCAACTGCTGGATCCTTCTTTGCTGGAGAAGATGTACATGCCACAGGTTGTGTAAGCAATAAGTTGGGCAGTTACTTTTGCCTGAACTGCATCTGGCACATGAGTCTCCCTGGTGCCACAATGAACAACAATTAGTGTGTCTATCTGCTTGAGAATTTTTCCAAGGGTCTCTTGAATCTTTTCAGCTTTGTCCTGCATGGTAGGCTGTTTGGTGTTGGGTGATAAAGTTTGGGTTGCCTTTAAGTTATTATGACAACCAACAGACTAAGGGAAACAGCTCTCTTGTGCATTAGTATAAGAGAGTTGACAAGCAGAGGTTGGATTACCAGCAGACTGCAAACTGGGCTTATATTCACTGGGTTGGCTGGAACTAAGTAGACAAATGGTGATGATGGATCTGGAGATAGGCATACACAAACTGGTAAAGGTGGCATTGCATGAATTAGGAATAACACTAACATTGGAAAGTATAGACAAAGGTACATGTAATTGTCTCTATTGAATATCCTGAGCCTTTTCTTAACAATTACTAGTTTTTGTTTAGGAACCAAAGCTCTTGATATTGGTAATTTCATCATTCTACTGACAAGATTTAAACTTAATGTCATCATATTGGATAATATAGTTTCTCTGTTTGGTTTCAAAACTGTGTTATTTTGGTGAAAACAAATCAAACTTGTACAAACCCAATATTTATCTATTGTACCAATTTAAACTAACACTGAAAACATTGTACTTAATGTTCATCAAGGATATGCTGTAAACAATCATTATATTGGGATTAACAGTAACTTTGAAAAATGTCAACAGGGTAATGTCTAAATTGAATGTTCTGGTCCTTTTCTTTTTTGATAAGATTTTAAAGTCTATGGTATTGGTAATTTCATCTCTCTACTGACAAGAATTTAAACTTGATATCATCAAATTAGATAACTTCTCTGTTTGGTTTGAAATGGTATAATTATCTTTAAAAAATTTAAACTTGCACATAGCTATGTATTCTACAAAAATTTTAACTCAGTGCAAAGGTAAAGTACTAAATGCTCATCAAGAAAATTAATGATTTGGTGTTAAAAATCATTGTACTAGGAATAACAGAAGCATTGAAAAGTGTTAACAAAGTAATATTTAAATTGAATGTCGTGGTTCTTTTTATTTGTTATAAGAAATCAAAGTTCACAATGTTAATAATTTCTTCTAACAAGAGTTTAACAATTTCTCTGTTTTCTTTGGAAATTGTGAGCTTGATATCAATATTTTGGTGTCATTGCTGCCTTTATTTCATAAGTTGGATCCAACACATAAGCTCAGTGGGGTGCTAAAGCTGTTGACTTGGTGTGGCAAAGTGAACCAAAGCTTTTTGTTATTTTCAGTAATGACCATTATGCAGAGATTCCATGTTATAACATAATTTTCTAGCAGGTGGGAAACACCACATAACTAGCAATCTCCCATTATGTTGTCTGTGTCAGGGATAAGTTTTTTTAAAGCATGAAGCACATGAAATTTTGGTGGTGGCCTAATGATTCTATGAGACCTGTAATCTCAGGTTTTTGAACAAGTTAGTTGTGTTAAAATAATTTGGATATATTAACAAAGTTGAAATGGTAAATTGGCCACCGTAACGATTACAAAAGCTGACGTTTCGAGCGTTAGCCCTTCGTCGGAGCGAATAGAGGAATTGTGGGTTGTGTGTACTTTTAAAGGCAGAAAATGGAGCTACGTTATAGGTGGGAACATAGCAACGAGAAAAACATGAATAAATTAGTGGAATGAAACGTCAGCTTTTGTAATCATTACGGTGGCCAATTTACCATTTCAACGTTGTTGATATATCCAAATTATTTCGTTACTCCCACCGACGCAGCCCCAAACAGTTTCTTTTGTAACTATCAGCCTTTATTAGTTGTGTTGACATGCAGTTTATCAATATATTCTTCCTACAGGACAAACTTTATTGAACCTGTTCCATCTTTGAGTGTGGATGACTATTGCAATTTTTATTTCACTTAGAGACAAAGCAAACTACTTCAGCTTCAGGGTTAAATACCTTCAGGCCAATGGGAATTCTTTTGTAATTGAGAAGTTAAATATCTTCAAGCTGAGAAAAAAATGTGAACATGTGATCTTTTATCATTGCAAGAACTATGTACACTTTTATGCTATAAACTATGATGAAAACAATATAACTGCCTTGGGTGACTAACTCTTAAGTAAGGAAAACTCCAGGACAATTTTTAACCCAGGTTTCAAAATACTTAATTTCAACAATTGATGACAGTGGCTGGCATAGATCGGATGAAAAAAAATGAAACAAGCTTGCAAAACGAAATGGTTAAAACTGCAAAGAAAATAGCAAACGAAAACCTAATACAGTGTAAATTAAGCTAAATACACTTAGGAAAACTACAATGAAAATAATGATGAAAACTACATAATAAAAAACTTGCATTATTTTGTTGCAATACAGAGGAGTCGCTACCTGACGGTGAAAAAGCTGCACGAAGCGGTATGACGAAAATACAGTTAAACTTGCTGGGTAAAACTGAACAAACTACAATTAACAATACAGTTTAAATACATGCTATGTTGCATAACATGAAATAACATAAAGCACAGCGTGCCCAAAATTTTATTACACTTAGCACTGTTTGAAACAGAAAAATAAACAAGAATAAGTACTAGGCATTTACAATCTACAAATGATGCGTTGCCGTAACAAAAACGAAAAGTCAATATATGGCTTCTTGGTTGAGTTATTTAGTGACAAAGTCATGTCATATCCTCAAAATTTACCACTGGTTTTTTTAGTGGTAACATTATAAATTAACTAACTTATTCCTCTCTAGTACATAGTGACAGATGACCATCCATTTTTTTTGGTATAACTTTAAGTGTGATATGCTGCCTGCTTTAGTGTGGAGTGACTTCACAGCAACTAATTTTTATAAATTTCAGCCTATTCATGTAGTCTTGTGTGTATCCATCTGGACAAGTCTCTATAGTCTATTTCATTCACAAGGTTTGTACTTATTTTTGGAAATGAGTGATAACCTGCTCTTCCTGGGATGTGCAGAAAAGCATTGAGTCTGGTGTCATCTTTTGATTTCTTACAATCCTGACATACACTACTATCAATGAAAATACCATCACTGACACCAATTAAACGTGCTATTCTTTGGGCAGACTCTTATTTGAAGTTTAACCCAAGGAGATCCAAGTTTGCTTTTAAAGAATTATTCTTGTAATCAAGAAACGAATCTATGGAAATACTTCTCCCAGCTTTTCCATGAATGATATAGAAGCTGTGGGGAAGTACGCTTTCTGCTAACTCCTCTGACATGATTGCTATCAATTTGGTTAAGAAGAGAAGGGTAATGTATAATACAATACTTGTTTTTTAAACAAATAACAAGCACTGTTAAAATAACAACTGTTATTAAGAAATAGGAAGCCCAGAGGTTAACCTAAATTAAGGATCTCCTAAATAAAGAAGAAACTATAGAAATATAGCAATAAAAAAATGTACATTAACAAAGCTCACGAAAAAATATACAAGTCACAAAAATACCGTTTAAAAAGGTATAGAATGTCCATTCAGTAAATATTCATTTGATTCCTCAATTTTAGTTTAAACTTGTTGATATTTGGACTATCAAAGATCTTAAACTGGCACAGGGATCTATTGTCCAAGGCTTGTTTGAGGTCTTTAAAAGAGTAGAGATTGTTGCAAGTGCCCCCGAGCAGTGGAAAGAATCTTCAGTTACCATATACCTATCTTTAAAAAGGGAATAGACTGGATCAATTTTCAACTAATATCTTTGCTTAGTGCTCCAGGGTAACTACTCGAGAGGGTAGTATGCAAATCTTTAGATGATCATTTTATTTCTGTGGATGTGTGGTGTGATGTTCCGGGTAAGTGAAGTCTTGATTAACTTTGCAAAATTCATGTTCTTGTTTTGCATCAACATGGTTGGAAAATACTGGAAGACAAGTTCTCTCATCCTCTCAATTTCTTTTCTGGAGTTGGCGGCTTCTTGTTACAGACTCCATAAATGTTATGGCCTTCATCAGTGCTAAAGGGCTGTATTCTGATCAGTGTTAGATCAGTGTTAGATCATTTTGACAACCTGTGTGGAAATCGTCATCAGAGTCATGTAAATAGTTGTTGTCAGTAGAATGTTCTTAGTTCAGTTTGTGTGAAATGATTGGTCCGTTTTCTGTGATGTTATTGGCTGTAAGACTCAAGTGGCGTAAGTCGGTCATGATTGGTCTGTTTCGATCCGTTGGTAAAGTTAAGTCTTTCTGTTCGGTTCGTTTGTAATGTTAATGAATGTTGTGAACGAGTCGTTTGTATGGAGCTGTTAGTAGCTGACACCTGTTTAGGGGAGTCTGTTCTAAGTTAGTAAACCAGCTTTCCAGAGTCAGTCGTTGAAAGTAGTTAGTGCTGTAGGTTAGGCATTGCAGAGAGTCCTATTCAATATTGTGGTTCGTACGACAATGATGTTCAGCAATGTGATTGTTGACATCGCCTTTTCTTGTGGCCAGTCTGTGTTCAGTCAGTCTTTTTGCGAGGTTTCTGCCAGTCTCTCCAATGTAGGAGGCTTGGCAGTTGGGGCAATTGAGGTTTTAAGTTGCTCCCTGTCTGTCCCTCGTTTCGTCCTTGTCTTTAACATTGGTTAAGTAACTGACATAGTGTGGTGGTGGGTTTGTGGGCGACGCGGACATTGAAGGGTTGTTAGATGCGCAAGATGTTTTCAGACATACCTTTTATGTACGGTATGGTTGCTGTAGCCGTAGGAGTTGCGGTGTCATTTGCTTTGGTAGTAGTTGTAAGTCAGTGAGTGTTTCCTCGAATGAAGTCGTCATTGTAGTTGTTCTTTGAAAAACCACGGTAAAGGTATTTGTTCTTGTCGGATAAGCTGTCTGTCATGTTGTATACTGATTCTGCACGTTGTGTTAGAGTTCTGATAATTGTGACTTTGTGTGATGTAGGGTTGTAGGATGACTCGTCCAGTAATCTGTCGGTTTCCTGGAAGCTGTCCTCTGTAGATAATTGTCGTCACGGCTTACCAGACAGTCTAGAAATGGAAGTTTGCCCTTTTCTTCAGCTTCTCTGATCAACTGTATGTCAGTGTTTTGTCTGTTAAGGTGGTGGTGGAATGCGTCAATTTCGTCGTGTCATATGGCGGTGAATGTGTCATTGACGTAGTGTAACCAAAGCAGTATCATTTGTGGGCAGGTCGAAAGGGCCCTTCGACTTACCCGCAAATGATACCGCTTGGGTTACACTACGTGAACGACATATTCACCGCCTTATGACACGACAAAATCAACGTATTCCATCACCGCCTTAACGGACAAAATACGGACATATAGTTTACCAAAGAAGTCGAAGAAAATAGCAAACTTCCTTTTCCAGACTGTATGGTAAGCTGTGATAACTCACTACGGACGACAGTTTCCAGGAAACTGAGACACACTGACAGATACTAGATGAGTCATCCTACAACCCTACCTTACACAGAGCCACAACTATCAGAACTCTAACACAATGCGCGCAACTAGCATGCAACACAACAGACAGCTTATCCGATGAGAACAAACACCTTTACCATGTTTTTTTTCAAAGAACTACAACAACGACTTCATCCTACGAAACACTCACCGACCTAGTACTACTACCAAAACAAGCGACACCAGAATTCCTTCGACTACAGCAACCATACCGTACATAGAAGGCATGTCTGAGAACATCTTGCGCATCTTACAACCCTTCAATATCAGCGTCGCCCACATACCCATCACCACACATCGTCAGTCACTAACCAATGTTAAAGACGAGGACGAACCGAGGAACAGACAGGGAGCAATTTATAAGATCAATTTCTCTGACTGTCAAGCCTCCTAGATTAAAGAGACTGGCAAAAACCTCGCAAAAAGACTGACTGAACACGCGCATTCCTCGAGGAAAGGTGATGTCAGCAATCACATTGCTGAACACATCATTGACTTACGCACCACAGTATTGACTGGGACTCTCGCAATGCCTAACCTACAGCACTAACTACTTTCAACAACTGACTCCGGAAAGCCGGTTTACTAACTTAGAACAGATTCCCCTAAACAGGTGTCAACTACTACTGGCTCGATACAAACGACTCATTCACAACATTAACATCACAAACGAACCGAACACAACGACCTAACTTTATAGACGAATTGAAAGAGACTAATCGCAACTGACTTGAACTACTTAAATCTTACAGCCAATAACACCGTGGCAAAACTGACCAATCACTTTACACAAACTGGACCAAGAACATTCTACTGAAGAGAACTATTCACGTGATTCTGATTGTGACTTCTGCACACAGGTTGTCGAAATGTCAGTCACCACCACCACTAACAACAGTCCTTCTCAGGACTACACTCACCCGGACGATCACACTACGCTTTCACATGTCACCCCCAGGTTCTCAAACCATTTACTGCATATTATTTCTAATGGTATCTTAACTAATAGAAAATGGGGTTTTAGGAAAGGATACTTTACTGAAAGCCGTTTCCTCCATCTTACTGAGTCCTGGAGGAGAGCATTGGATACTGATGATAAGGTTGGATTCTTGTTCATTGATTTTTGGAAAGCCTTTCATTGCGTGGACCACATAATTCTTGCAGAAAAACTTAAAGCAGTTGGTGTATTGGGTGATATGTGGAGCTGGATCAATGATTATCTCACCAACCGTATGCAAAGGACTCAAGTTAATGTTTAATAAAATCTAAAACCTGTTAGAGTTGGAGTTCCCCGAGGATTTTTGCTAGGCCCTAGACTGTTTGCTACTTATGTTAATAACCTACCGGATCACGTGACCAGTGGGGAATTATATATGCATGCAGATGATACTACAATTTACGTCGTAATTTTACAAGAAGTCTTAGACCAGGTTAAATCCTGGAGTCTTGAGAACAGACTGGTTGTCCCTGAAGGTAAATCCGAAGGGATAATTTCGAGCACTAAGCCATTCATAGGTCCTATGAAACCATCGAGTCTGGTGTCATCTTTTGATTTCTTACAATCCTGACATACACTACTATCAGTCAAAATACCATCACTGACACCAATTAAACTTGTTATGTTCTGGGCAGACTCTTGTTTGAAATTTGGCCCGAGGAGATCCAAGTTTGGCTTTAAAGAATTGTTATTGTACTCAAGAAACGAATCCATGGAAATACTTCTCTCAGCTTTTCCATTAATGATATAGAAGCTTTTGGCAAGTACGCTTTCTGCTATCTCCTCTGACATGATTGCTATCAATCTGGTTAAGACGAGAAGGGGTAGTGTATAATACAATACTATTTTTTAAAAAATAACAAGTACTGTTAAAATAAGAACTGTTATTAAGAAATAAAAAGCCCAGAGGTTAACCTAAATTAAGGATCTCATAAATAAAGAAGAAACTATAGAAATATAGCACTAAAACATAAAAAAAGTGTACATTAACAAAATGCAAACTCAAAAAAAATATACAAAAGTCACAGAAATACCGTTAAAGAAGGTATAGAATGTCCATTCAGTAAATATTCATTTGATTCCTCAATTTTAGTTTAAACTTGTTGATATTTGGACTATCATGGCAATAGATTACATTACTTGGACCAGATCAAATCTCACCTAAAGATCTTAAACTGGCACAGGGATCTCTTGTCCAAGGCTTGTTTGAGGTCTTTAAAAGAGAAGGGATTGTTGCAAGTCCCCCCGAGCAGTGGAAAGAATCTTCAGTTACCATGTTGGGTGATAAAGTTTGGGTTGCCTTTAAGTTATTATGACAACCAACAGACTAAGGGAAACAGCTCTCTTGTGCATTAGTATAAGAGAGTTGACAAGCAGAGGTTGGATTACCAGCAGACTGCAAACTGGGCTTATATTCACTGGGTTGGCTGGAACTAAGTAGACAAATGGTGATGATGGATCTGGAGATAGGCATACACAAACTGGTAAAGGTGGCATTGCATGAATTAGGAATAACACTAACATTGGAAAGTATAGACAAAGGTACATGTAATTGTCTCTATTGAATATCCTGAGCCTTTTCTTAACAATTACTAGTTTTTGTTTAGGAACCAAAGCTCTTGATATTGGTAATTTCATCATTCTACTGACAAGATTTAAACTTAATGTCATCATATTGGATAATATAGTTTCTCTGTTTGGTTTCAAAACTGTGTTATTTTGGTGAAAACAAATCAAACTTGTACAAACCCAATATTTATCTATTGTACCAATTTAAACTAACACTGAAAACATTGTACTTAATGTTCATCAAGGATATGCTGTAAACAATCATTATATTGGGATTAACAGTAACTTTGAAAAATGTCAACAGGGTAATGTCTAAATTGAATGTTCTGGTCCTTTTCTTTTTTGATAAGATTTTAAAGTCTATGGTATTGGTAATTTCATCTCTCTACTGACAAGAATTTAAACTTGATATCATCAAATTAGATAACTTCTCTGTTTGGTTTGAAATGGTATAATTATCTTTAAAAAATTTAAACTTGCACATAGCTATGTATTCTACAAAAATTTTAACTCAGTGCAAAGGTAAAGTACTAAATGCTCATCAAGAAAATTAATGATTTGGTGTTAAAAATCATTGTACTAGGAATAACAGAAGCATTGAAAAGTGTTAACAAAGTAATATTTAAATTGAATGTCGTGGTTCTTTTTATTTGTTATAAGAAATCAAAGTTCACAATGTTAATAATTTCTTCTAACAAGAGTTTAACAATTTCTCTGTTTTCTTTGGAAATTGTGAGCTTGATATCAATATTTTGGTGTCATTGCTGCCTTTATTTCATAAGTTGGATCCAACACATAAGCTCAGTGGGGTGCTAAAGCTGTTGACTTGGTGTGGCAAAGTGAACCAAAGCTTTTTGTTATTTTCAGTAATGACCATTATGCAGAGATTCCATGTTATAACATAATTTTCTAGCAGGTGGGAAACACCACATAACTAGCAATCTCCCATTATGTTGTCTGTGTCAGGGATAAGTTTTTTTAAAGCATGAAGCACATGAAATTTTGGTGGTGGCCTAATGATTCTATGAGACCTGTAATCTCAGGTTTTTGAACAAGTTAGTTGTGTTAAAATAATTTGGATATATTAACAAAGTTGAAATGGTAAATTGGCCACCGTAACGATTACAAAAGCTGACGTTTCGAGCGTTAGCCCTTCGTCGGAGCGAATAGAGGAATTGTGGGTTGTGTGTACTTTTAAAGGCAGAAAATGGAGCTACGTTATAGGTGGGAACATAGCAACGAGAAAAACATGAATAAATTAGTGGAATGAAACGTCAGCTTTTGTAATCATTACGGTGGCCAATTTACCATTTCAACGTTGTTGATATATCCAAATTATTTCGTTACTCCCACCGACGCAGCCCCAAACAGTTTCTTTTGTAACTATCAGCCTTTATTAGTTGTGTTGACATGCAGTTTATCAATATATTCTTCCTACAGGACAAACTTTATTGAACCTGTTCCATCTTTGAGTGTGGATGACTATTGCAATTTTTATTTCACTTAGAGACAAAGCAAACTACTTCAGCTTCAGGGTTAAATACCTTCAGGCCAATGGGAATTCTTTTGTAATTGAGAAGTTAAATATCTTCAAGCTGAGAAAAAAATGTGAACATGTGATCTTTTATCATTGCAAGAACTATGTACACTTTTATGCTATAAACTATGATGAAAACAATATAACTGCCTTGGGTGACTAACTCTTAAGTAAGGAAAACTCCAGGACAATTTTTAACCCAGGTTTCAAAATACTTAATTTCAACAATTGATGACAGTGGCTGGCATAGATCGGATGAAAAAAAATGAAACAAGCTTGCAAAACGAAATGGTTAAAACTGCAAAGAAAATAGCAAACGAAAACCTAATACAGTGTAAATTAAGCTAAATACACTTAGGAAAACTACAATGAAAATAATGATGAAAACTACATAATAAAAAACTTGCATTATTTTGTTGCAATACAGAGGAGTCGCTACCTGACGGTGAAAAAGCTGCACGAAGCGGTATGACGAAAATACAGTTAAACTTGCTGGGTAAAACTGAACAAACTACAATTAACAATACAGTTTAAATACATGCTATGTTGCATAACATGAAATAACATAAAGCACAGCGTGCCCAAAATTTTATTACACTTAGCACTGTTTGAAACAGAAAAATAAACAAGAATAAGTACTAGGCATTTACAATCTACAAATGATGCGTTGCCGTAACAAAAACGAAAAGTCAATATATGGCTTCTTGGTTGAGTTATTTAGTGACAAAGTCATGTCATATCCTCAAAATTTACCACTGGTTTTTTTAGTGGTAACATTATAAATTAACTAACTTATTCCTCTCTAGTACATAGTGACAGATGACCATCCATTTTTTTTGGTATAACTTTAAGTGTGATATGCTGCCTGCTTTAGTGTGGAGTGACTTCACAGCAACTAATTTTTATAAATTTCAGCCTATTCATGTAGTCTTGTGTGTATCCATCTGGACAAGTCTCTATAGTCTATTTCATTCACAAGGTTTGTACTTATTTTTGGAAATGAGTGATAACCTGCTCTTCCTGGGATGTGCAGAAAAGCATTGAGTCTGGTGTCATCTTTTGATTTCTTACAATCCTGACATACACTACTATCAATGAAAATACCATCACTGACACCAATTAAACGTGCTATTCTTTGGGCAGACTCTTATTTGAAGTTTAACCCAAGGAGATCCAAGTTTGCTTTTAAAGAATTATTCTTGTAATCAAGAAACGAATCTATGGAAATACTTCTCCCAGCTTTTCCATGAATGATATAGAAGCTGTGGGGAAGTACGCTTTCTGCTAACTCCTCTGACATGATTGCTATCAATTTGGTTAAGAAGAGAAGGGTAATGTATAATACAATACTTGTTTTTTAAACAAATAACAAGCACTGTTAAAATAACAACTGTTATTAAGAAATAGGAAGCCCAGAGGTTAACCTAAATTAAGGATCTCCTAAATAAAGAAGAAACTATAGAAATATAGCAATAAAAAAATGTACATTAACAAAGCTCACGAAAAAATATACAAGTCACAAAAATACCGTTTAAAAAGGTATAGAATGTCCATTCAGTAAATATTCATTTGATTCCTCAATTTTAGTTTAAACTTGTTGATATTTGGACTATCAAAGATCTTAAACTGGCACAGGGATCTATTGTCCAAGGCTTGTTTGAGGTCTTTAAAAGAGTAGAGATTGTTGCAAGTGCCCCCGAGCAGTGGAAAGAATCTTCAGTTACCATATACCTATCTTTAAAAAGGGAATAGACTGGATCAATTTTCAACTAATATCTTTGCTTAGTGCTCCAGGGTAACTACTCGAGAGGGTAGTATGCAAATCTTTAGATGATCATTTTATTTCTGTGGATGTGTGGTGTGATGTTCCGGGTAAGTGAAGTCTTGATTAACTTTGCAAAATTCATGTTCTTGTTTTGCATCAACATGGTTGGAAAATACTGGAAGACAAGTTCTCTCATCCTCTCAATTTCTTTTCTGGAGTTGGCGGCTTCTTGTTACAGACTCCATAAATGTTATGGCCTTCATCAGTGCTAAAGGGCTGTATTCTGATCAGTGTTAGATCAGTGTTAGATCATTTTGACAACCTGTGTGGAAATCGTCATCAGAGTCATGTAAATAGTTGTTGTCAGTAGAATGTTCTTAGTTCAGTTTGTGTGAAATGATTGGTCCGTTTTCTGTGATGTTATTGGCTGTAAGACTCAAGTGGCGTAAGTCGGTCATGATTGGTCTGTTTCGATCCGTTGGTAAAGTTAAGTCTTTCTGTTCGGTTCGTTTGTAATGTTAATGAATGTTGTGAACGAGTCGTTTGTATGGAGCTGTTAGTAGCTGACACCTGTTTAGGGGAGTCTGTTCTAAGTTAGTAAACCAGCTTTCCAGAGTCAGTCGTTGAAAGTAGTTAGTGCTGTAGGTTAGGCATTGCAGAGAGTCCTATTCAATATTGTGGTTCGTACGACAATGATGTTCAGCAATGTGATTGTTGACATCGCCTTTTCTTGTGGCCAGTCTGTGTTCAGTCAGTCTTTTTGCGAGGTTTCTGCCAGTCTCTCCAATGTAGGAGGCTTGGCAGTTGGGGCAATTGAGGTTTTAAGTTGCTCCCTGTCTGTCCCTCGTTTCGTCCTTGTCTTTAACATTGGTTAAGTAACTGACATAGTGTGGTGGTGGGTTTGTGGGCGACGCGGACATTGAAGGGTTGTTAGATGCGCAAGATGTTTTCAGACATACCTTTTATGTACGGTATGGTTGCTGTAGCCGTAGGAGTTGCGGTGTCATTTGCTTTGGTAGTAGTTGTAAGTCAGTGAGTGTTTCCTCGAATGAAGTCGTCATTGTAGTTGTTCTTTGAAAAACCACGGTAAAGGTATTTGTTCTTGTCGGATAAGCTGTCTGTCATGTTGTATACTGATTCTGCACGTTGTGTTAGAGTTCTGATAATTGTGACTTTGTGTGATGTAGGGTTGTAGGATGACTCGTCCAGTAATCTGTCGGTTTCCTGGAAGCTGTCCTCTGTAGATAATTGTCGTCACGGCTTACCAGACAGTCTAGAAATGGAAGTTTGCCCTTTTCTTCAGCTTCTCTGATCAACTGTATGTCAGTGTTTTGTCTGTTAAGGTGGTGGTGGAATGCGTCAATTTCGTCGTGTCATATGGCGGTGAATGTGTCATTGACGTAGTGTAACCAAAGCAGTATCATTTGTGGGCAGGTCGAAAGGGCCCTTCGACTTACCCGCAAATGATACCGCTTGGGTTACACTACGTGAACGACATATTCACCGCCTTATGACACGACAAAATCAACGTATTCCATCACCGCCTTAACGGACAAAATACGGACATATAGTTTACCAAAGAAGTCGAAGAAAATAGCAAACTTCCTTTTCCAGACTGTATGGTAAGCTGTGATAACTCACTACGGACGACAGTTTCCAGGAAACTGAGACACACTGACAGATACTAGATGAGTCATCCTACAACCCTACCTTACACAGAGCCACAACTATCAGAACTCTAACACAATGCGCGCAACTAGCATGCAACACAACAGACAGCTTATCCGATGAGAACAAACACCTTTACCATGTTTTTTTTCAAAGAACTACAACAACGACTTCATCCTACGAAACACTCACCGACCTAGTACTACTACCAAAACAAGCGACACCAGAATTCCTTCGACTACAGCAACCATACCGTACATAGAAGGCATGTCTGAGAACATCTTGCGCATCTTACAACCCTTCAATATCAGCGTCGCCCACATACCCATCACCACACATCGTCAGTCACTAACCAATGTTAAAGACGAGGACGAACCGAGGAACAGACAGGGAGCAATTTATAAGATCAATTTCTCTGACTGTCAAGCCTCCTAGATTAAAGAGACTGGCAAAAACCTCGCAAAAAGACTGACTGAACACGCGCATTCCTCGAGGAAAGGTGATGTCAGCAATCACATTGCTGAACACATCATTGACTTACGCACCACAGTATTGACTGGGACTCTCGCAATGCCTAACCTACAGCACTAACTACTTTCAACAACTGACTCCGGAAAGCCGGTTTACTAACTTAGAACAGATTCCCCTAAACAGGTGTCAACTACTACTGGCTCGATACAAACGACTCATTCACAACATTAACATCACAAACGAACCGAACACAACGACCTAAC
Organism: Stylophora pistillata; assembly: GCF_964205215.1. NCBI lineage: Eukaryota > Metazoa > Cnidaria > Anthozoa > Scleractinia > Pocilloporidae > Stylophora > Stylophora pistillata. Next base: position 16,628,294 of record NC_142528.1, on the reverse strand, counting down.
TTTATAGACGAATTGAAAGAGACTAATCGCAACTGACTTGAACTACTTAAATCTTACAGCCAATAACACCGTGGCAAAACTGACCAATCACTTTACACAAACTGGACCAAGAACATTCTACTGAAGAGAACTATTCACGTGATTCTGATTGTGACTTCTGCACACAGGTTGTCGAAATGTCAGTCACCACCACCACTAACAACAGTCCTTCTCAGGACTACACTCACCCGGACGATCACACTACGCTTTCACATGTCACCCCCAGGTTCTCAAACCATTTACTGCATATTATTTCTAATGGTATCTTAACTAATAGAAAATGGGGTTTTAGGAAAGGATACTTTACTGAAAGCCGTTTCCTCCATCTTACTGAGTCCTGGAGGAGAGCATTGGATACTGATGATAAGGTTGGATTCTTGTTCATTGATTTTTGGAAAGCCTTTCATTGCGTGGACCACATAATTCTTGCAGAAAAACTTAAAGCAGTTGGTGTATTGGGTGATATGTGGAGCTGGATCAATGATTATCTCACCAACCGTATGCAAAGGACTCAAGTTAATGTTTAATAAAATCTAAAACCTGTTAGAGTTGGAGTTCCCCGAGGATTTTTGCTAGGCCCTAGACTGTTTGCTACTTATGTTAATAACCTACCGGATCACGTGACCAGTGGGGAATTATATATGCATGCAGATGATACTACAATTTACGTCGTAATTTTACAAGAAGTCTTAGACCAGGTTAAATCCTGGAGTCTTGAGAACAGACTGGTTGTCCCTGAAGGTAAATCCGAAGGGATAATTTCGAGCACTAAGCCATTCATAGGTCCTATGAAACCATCGAGTCTGGTGTCATCTTTTGATTTCTTACAATCCTGACATACACTACTATCAGTCAAAATACCATCACTGACACCAATTAAACTTGTTATGTTCTGGGCAGACTCTTGTTTGAAATTTGGCCCGAGGAGATCCAAGTTTGGCTTTAAAGAATTGTTATTGTACTCAAGAAACGAATCCATGGAAATACTTCTCTCAGCTTTTCCATTAATGATATAGAAGCTTTTGGCAAGTACGCTTTCTGCTATCTCCTCTGACATGATTGCTATCAATCTGGTTAAGACGAGAAGGGGTAGTGTATAATACAATACTATTTTTTAAAAAATAACAAGTACTGTTAAAATAAGAACTGTTATTAAGAAATAAAAAGCCCAGAGGTTAACCTAAATTAAGGATCTCATAAATAAAGAAGAAACTATAGAAATATAGCACTAAAACATAAAAAAAGTGTACATTAACAAAATGCAAACTCAAAAAAAATATACAAAAGTCACAGAAATACCGTTAAAGAAGGTATAGAATGTCCATTCAGTAAATATTCATTTGATTCCTCAATTTTAGTTTAAACTTGTTGATATTTGGACTATCATGGCAATAGATTACATTACTTGGACCAGATCAAATCTCACCTAAAGATCTTAAACTGGCACAGGGATCTCTTGTCCAAGGCTTGTTTGAGGTCTTTAAAAGAGAAGGGATTGTTGCAAGTCCCCCCGAGCAGTGGAAAGAATCTTCAGTTACCATATACCTACCTTTAAAAAGGGAATAGACTGGACCCTAACAATTTTCAACTAATATCTTTGCTTAGTGCCCCAGGGTAACTGCTCGAGAAGGTAGTATGCAAATCTTTAGATCATATTTTTTTTGTGAATGTGTAGTGTAATGTTCCGGGTAAGTGAAGTCCTGAGAAGGATTGTTGTCGGTGGTGGTGACTGACATATTTACAACCTGTGTGGAAGTCATCATCAGAGTCATGTGAATAGTTGTTGTCAGTAGAATGTTCTTAGTTCAGTTTAAGTGAAATGATTGATCAGTTTTGCTGTGATGTTATTGGCTGTAAGACTCAAGTGGCGTAAGTCGGTCATGATTGGTCTGTTTCGATCCGTTGGTAAAGTTAGGTCTTTCTGTTCGGTTCGTTTGTAATATTAATGAATGTTGTGAACGAGTCGTTTGTATGGAGCTGGTAGTAGCTAGCACCTGTTTAGAGGAGTCTGTTCTAAGTTAGTAAACCAGCTTTCCAGAGTCAGTCGTTGAAAGTAGTTAGTGCTGTAGGTTAGGCATTGCAGAGAGTCCCATTCAATATTGTGGTTCGTAAGACAATGATGTTCAGCAATGTGATTGTTGACATCACCTTTTCTTGTGGCCTGTCTGTTTTCAGTCAGTCTTTTCGGGAGGTTTCTGCCAGTTTCACCAATGTAGGAAGCTTGGTAGTTGAGGCAATTGATTTTATAAATTGCTCCCTGTCTGTCCCTCGTTTCGTCCTTGTCTTTAACATTGGTTAAGTAACTGACATAGTGTGGTGGTGGGTTTGTGGGCGACGCGGACATTGAAGGGTTGTTAGATGCGCAAGATGTTTTCAGACATGCCTTTTATGTACGGTATGGTTGCTGTAGCCGTAGGAGTTGCGGAGTCATTTGTTTTGGTAGTAGTAGTAAGTCAGTGAGTGTTTCGTCGAATGAAGTCGTCATTGTAGTTGTTCTTTGAAAAACCACGGTAAAGGTATTTGTTCTTGTCGGATAAACTGTCTGTCTGTTGCATACTGATTGTGCACGTTGTGTTAGAGTTCTGATAATTGTGGCTTTGTGTGATGTAGGGTTGTAGGATGACTCGTCTAGTAATCTGTTGGTTTCCTGGAAGCTGTCCTCTGTAGATAATTGTCGTCACGGCTTACCAGACAGTCTAGAAAAGGAAGTTTGCCATTTTCTTCAGCTTCTCTGGTCAACTGTATGTCAGTGTTTTGTCTGTTAAGGTGGTGATGGAATGCGTCAATTTCGTCGTGTCATATGGCGGTGAATGTGTCATTGACGTAGTGTAACCAAAGCAGTATCATTTATGGGCAGGTTGAAAGGGCCCTTCGACTTACCCACAAATGATACCGCTTTGGTTACACTACGTTGACGACACATTCACCGCCTTATGACACGACAAAATCAACGTATTCCATCACCACCTTAACGGAAAAAACACGGACATATAGTTTACCAGAGAAGTCGAAGAAAATGGCAAACTTCCTTTTCTAGACTGTCTGGTAAGCTGTGACGACAACTGACTACGTACGACAGTTTCCAGGAAACTGACACACACTGACAGATACTAGATGAGTCATCCTACAACCCTACCTTACACCGAGCCACAACTATCAGAACTCTAACACAATGCGCGCAACTAGCATGCAACACAACAGACAGCTTATCCGATGAGAACAAACACCTTTACCATGTTTTTTTTTCAAAGAACTACAACAACGACTTCATCCTACGAAACACTCACCGACCTAGTACTACTACCAAAACAAGCGACACCACAACTCCTACGACTACAGCAACCGTACGGTACATAGAAGGCATGTCTGAGAACATCTTGCGCATCTTACAACCCTTCAATATCAGCGTCGCCCACAAACCCATCACCACACACCGTCAGTCACTAACCAATGTTAAAGACGAGGACGAACCGAGGAACAGACAGGGAACGATTGATAAGATCAATTGTTCTGACTGTCAAGCCTCCTACATTGGAGAGACTGGCAAAAACCTCTCAAAGAGACTGACTAAACACACGCAAGCCACGAGGAAAGGTGATGTCAGCAATCACACTGCTGAACATCATTGACTTATGCACCACAATATTGACTGGGACTCTCGCAATGCCTAACCTACAGCACCAACTACTTTGAACAACTGACTTCGGAAAGCTGGTTTACTAACTTAGAAGAGATTCCTCTAAGCAGATGTCAACTACTACAAAAACTGAGAATAATTCGAATCCTTATCTATAGTATGGACATAATTTCTACTGACTTAGAATTGTGTTTGATCTTACTGTGGTATTGTTCAAGCACTATTTTGTTCATTCCTGTCAGATTTTATATTAAACATGATGAAATCTTCAGTTTGTTGGTTGGGTTGTTTCTAGCTCAGTACACCAGACTATTTGAAGTAACTTTGGAAACTTTATTTGTGTTTTGAAATGTGCAATTGTAAATCTCACTACGTATAGGCAATTTACAAATGCTGCTTGAGATGGGCTTATTCAACGCACACACAAAAATCAAAAATTGCATCAAATCTGGGTTGTCCCGATTCCCATTTCGACAACAAAAGACGTAATATGTTGCTCTAATAGCAATATTTATCATTTTCTTGATTATGTAAAGCTATTGCTTTTTGTCAATGCCTATGTCATTCATCATGTCTAAGAACGTACAGCATTCATCTGAGAAAACGCCAAGGGAGCTCATGGAGAGATTTACAAACTTCACACATCTGAAAGTTCTACTCATTTCGTTAATCAAGTTCCGATATTTTTCTTTTTTACGTACTGCATTGTTGTACAAATTATATTCGAAACCAACTGTTAATTCTGGAACATATAGGCACTTGGACTGGGTTAGGAAAAGAAGATATGGGCGATAATTTTATCGAGGGATTTAGAAAACCAGTAAGATCTGCATAGCTTGAGGAGCTAACATTAATTACTGGTTGAAGGGACTTGGCAATGAAGTTAAGGATCGAGTCGTGTCTCTAGGTAAAGCGATCAAGGCATTGTTGACAACCAGCGACAACATGAAGGAGTGACTCAGGATTAAGGTAAAAGGAACAATCAGGACTTTGTGATAATCCCCATCTTACCAAATTCTTTCGTGTAGGAAGAGAATTGTTGATGTAGCGGATGGTAAAGTTGTAAATGTTCTTCGGTAGATGAGACTGGGCACTGACCAAATAGAATTAACATATGACAATGAATACTTGATAACATTTGAGAAGAAGAAACCTTGAGATGTTAGGTGGTGTTGCAGTTTATCCTCTTGATTAGAAAGGAAATACTTAAGAACTTCCTTAGTGGATTTGTACACATCATATTGAATATTAGTGTGACAGCTTGACGATTTCCGGAGAGCTTTCAAGGAATCATTTGGGGACTCTTTTAATGAATTTCGGAGAACTGACTGGCACTGAGAAAATTTGATAGAGGGAGGACAAATATTAAGACAAAAATGCATTGTCTTCACTCGAAAAGCGACTCAAAACTTTTCAGATACGACCTTTAATACACAACGATTAAACTAAAACTTATCAGCAACTTGCAACACATGCGGTTAAAAACAAAAAATGCTAATAAATTCATAAGAGTTCTGGGTTACGAAGCTCCCGCGGGAGTTTAAGCAAATTAACGTAATACAAATTTATTGCTTTCTTGGAAAACATTGCTCAGTGTTCCAGATATCGGAATATCAAGCCATTTTCGGATGTAGCCATTCACTATAGAGTCGAGATGTTGCGTTATCCAGGTTTTGGATATATTTGCTATGGTGAAGTGCCATGACAACTTCGATAGGACATAGCGGCTGTACAGAAGAAGTTTGTGTTTAGGATGCAGGGACTTTATATCGATGTCATTCATCAAGATTTGTACAAGAGAAGACAATTCAGATTTGTCTTGGTTATTAGACATGTTGAAGTCAAAGAAGCGACCTAAGTAACGAAATGACTCACCCATTTCCACACAGGGAAGTAGAACTCCATTGATCAACAGCTTGGGTAAATATTGGACAGATTTAGTGCACAGTTTCCGTATTCCAAAAGTAGAGCCTTTGTCAACTCTGATCGTCATGTTCGACCAATTACACCATAATATGAAGCGATTAATTAATTAAAGGCTGATAGTTTCGAAAGAAACTGTTTGGGGCTGCGTCGGTGGGAGTAACGAAATAATTTGGATATATCAACAAAGTTGAAATGGTAAATTGGCCACCGTAATGATTACAAAAGCTGACGTTTCAAGCGTTAGCCCTTCGTCGGAGCGAATAGAGGAATTGTGGGTTGTGTGTGCTTTTAAAGGCAGAAAATGGAGCTACGTTATGGAGCTACGTTATTAAATGGAGCTACGTTATCACGATTAATTAATTACGTGTTGATTTTCTGATTCTTGACCACTTATGCCAGCGGCATCGTCGGCGAACTGAAACCAGTGAATGGGATTTAAGAACTCGAGGGAAAAGCCAAACTGGCGGTATTTTTTCAGATTTAATATGCTGTAGAAACGTGTTAAAACACAAGTTAAAGGGAAGTGGGCTAAGGCAATCACCTTGGATTTTGCGGACAGAGACCATTCAATGATTTATAGACAAAAAGAAGGTGATAAAATGATTCAATATGAAATAATTTGGATATATCAACAAAGTTGAAATGGTAAATTGGCCACCGTAACGATTACAAAAGCTGACGTTTCGAGCGTTAGCCCTTCGTCGGAGCGAAACTATCAGCCTTGATTCAATATGAGACAAGCAACCAATTATTAAGTTGTACTAGGGCAGGAGTAATATGGTCATATTTCCTTGTAGCAATGTTATGGATTCGTTGTACCTCTTCACGTGATACTTTGGTATAAAGATGGAGCAGTGTTCATGACTTATCAGTACGAAAGATCGAAAAGGGAACTACATTTTTGTAGAATCAAATGCTTGTTACTGATGGATGAGTAACATTTTCTGTTGAAAGTCATATGGTAGATTACTTCTGTCATGGTCAAAATGAAGATTGTAATTGTTTCTCATTATGAATTAGGGAAGCTTAAAAGAGCACTGAAAAATAAAATATATGCAAATTGATTGTGCTCAAGTTATCCCTAATTGATAAAGAATGAAAGTTATTATCAAACGTGTTCTTGAGCAAGACTGGTGCAGATATGCATATGGATGACTTATAAAAATCAGCCTTTCTCTGCCCTTTCTGATGTTTCCTGTCCATGGTACAGCTCTAAATAAGGGTCCTTTCGGCTCAAGTTCTCTAGGGATCATCCTCAACAATCTAGAACTTAAGATCTCTAACAACTTGGATTCTGTAAACAACTAATAGCAATACACTCTCATGTGACCTCCTTTATCACTGCTTCCTGAACTTGATAGAGTGGCTTTGCTGGACCTCTCCCCTGGTTTCAGAGTTCAAAAAGTATAAATCCAGTCAGTTCTTCAAAGCAGTCCCGAGACCAGTACATGACAATTGGTAGAAGGTAATTTATGCCTGTGAAAATGAAAATACTGAAGTAAGCTTTTGTTAAAGAGACTTTTGTTACGTTACAGTTGTCGCGTAGCGCGCGACTATCATTTGCATATTGATTCGTTATTCGAGACTCGTCACGTTCTTTAGGTGTTAGTTTTTTTCCACTAGTCGTCGCATCGCTAGGTCACTTGTAACATCGTCGTAAGAATATTAAAACAAGAAATCGTCGTTGATACAGTCTGATCGAATCGTCATTAACTATTTTTCTAAAGTTGGGAAAATCGTCCTTAACAGCTTTCATCTTGTGATTCATTTTGTCCTTCCTCAGTATAAACTTTATTGACATTCCAATAAATGGCTTTTCAATGCCAATTTACAAAAACTGAAAAATTCACAAATATATATAAAAGGATCATCTTTGAAGTTTGCAATACAAGAAGGTGATAGATGTTGTACCTGATTATTGAAGGAGAGGTTGGATCTACAATAAGTCTTAATTAGGTCGCGAGCACACTGGACATGTGGTATACTTCTGCAGAGGTAGATAAACAAAAGTCCAAATCCGTTAATGGAGAAGAAATAATAATAATAATAGTAATAATAATAATATATATATACATATTTTAACCTTACTTTTTAATCGGACATTACCTTTTAATTCTGGTATCACTAGCCGGAGCACAGGCTACGCCTTGGCGCCCTGTGTTCCTCTTAACTGTATGGCACACAGATAGCTTTTACTGCTGATAATAATAATAACTCTATGAGTCCCAGGAGGCCAAGGCCTTCTGAGATGTTCCAGTGTATGCGGAGCACAGTTTTGTGAAGCAGAACAGAGTAGATGTGCGTTTTATTGACGTCAAGAAGAAAGGGGTGATAGCTGTGGAGATGTCGCGCCTGTGGATGGACAACCGGCTGACGAAGACCGAGGAGAAGACTGCAAAGTATGCTCCTTTGAGGTTGGAGATGGCTCAGCAGTATCCAGGATACACCATCAAACAACATATCATCATTGATGTCTTGTGCGGATGGTCGAGAGATGGGGACGTGTCTATGATACAGCTATTCTGAGGCCGGGGAGAGGGGATCCTAAGAAAATACAGAAAGCTGTCCTTTCGAACACCTTGAGCATTTCAATAACTTTTAAAATTATCACTAGATAGCTAAGGAGCTCACTTACATAACTTTTAGAAATTTTTCTAAGTTTCTTGTATTTATCAGATTATTAGATATATATATGTATTTGATGATTTAATTTTTATTTATTTATTTACGTTTTCAAAGGTTAGGAAGATTCTATTCCTACGTGAAGCCTGGGCCACGTTTATCGCCCCAGTCTGTGTGTTCTTATGGCAAACATAAGTTTTTACAACTGTCGGATAATAATGATAACAATAATGATAATGATAATTGTAATAATGATAACTTCCAAATATCTCTAGGATAAATAACTCAGAGCTGATAAGCACTCTTCCACCATGCTCACTACATGGCAAAGTTGAGCTGTTCCACAGTCCATACAGGATTAACAATCATAGGCACAGTTGGATTGATTTGATTGGTCTATATCTCTTTTAACAAAAGGAGATCAATGAAGACGAAACGGACAAGTAATTTTGTAGGTTGCTTCAGGAACTCAACATTTCTGGTTGGCTGCTTTAGTAGTGATCTCAGGTATCAAAGATTACTAACAAGTATTTACGTATGATGCACGATCCTCGCAGTAGAGAGCGCTATTTATGCAATAGCGAAAATCAGACCTGAAAAAAATCAGGCCTGTATGGGATTCGAACCACTGATCTCTGCGATACTAGTCCAGCGCTCTACCAATTGAGCTAACAAGCCAGCTGGGAGCAGGCCGTTAAGTTGATTCGTAATAAACCCGTGATAATAAATCAGATACAATGTATATATGAAGTTCAAGTATTTGTGTCACCAGTATTTGTGTCACCAACAAGGGACTTAAAACGGTCATTACTGATTACTTTTTTATTACTCTGATAACTTAAGCGCTTTGGTCAATTAGTGGAGTTAGCGCTATATAAATTACGTTAAATTAAAAAAAATGTTGACCTAAAATGACTCTGAATATCAAAGGTGTTAATCTGGGTCTCCTTCCACTTCACCATTAGCTATTTTTCTGCTGTGCATGTAATCGGGGATTATGCAAGTGTATTTACAGGTGAGGTATAATCTAGATTATAAGAGAAATACGAGACGAGATTTAACAATGCAATATCTCTTTTTTCACTCCAAATATCAAACAAAATAACAGTGCTTCAACGCGTAACCATAGTAACAGAAGAAAATAGTAGCCAGGCCCCGGTCGAATCCTCGTCTTTGGAGTGAACGGAACCTGAAAGAAAGCGTGAGAACAACATGAAAGTAGGGTGTAAAAATGGGAGAGGAAGGGTGGGATTGCATTGTTAAATCTCGTCTCGTATTTCTCTTACAATCGAGATTATACCTCACCTATAAATAGGCTTGCATAATCCCCGATTATACATCGAAATACTCGCCTCAATTTAACAATGCATGTTCAAAGCCTTCAACCCAATGAGAATAAGAGGCAGAAGATAAAATTGCCCTCCCTCTTGAGGAATCGAAACGTGGTCTAATAAAATTGAATAAACGTATTCTGCTGCGACCAGTCAGCAAATTCTAAGATATCTTGAATCAAAAAGCCCTTAAACATACTAGAAATGCCCCTTAAACATACTAGTGTCTATACCAGACAAATGCATTAGCTGTTTCATCCATTTAGCCAGAGTTGCTGGTGTAACTGGTTTGTCAGGTTTGATGTGTGAAAGGAATAACCTGTCTGGTTAGTCAGGGTTAGATGGGCGCCATTCCTGTGTCCTGGATTCATACTCTTTTAGGCATGCGCAAACACACTAAGCGATTGTCAGGGTACCTGGCATGGAAACATGTTTTAGGGGACTGACCTACTCTAATGTTTTTAGTCAGTTCAGCTAGCTGAAATTGAACACCCTCTGGGAGAAAACGCCTGAATCTCAAATTACTTGCACCAAGACCTGATGCTCTATCAGGAAATGTAAGGGTGAGAAGACCAACCAGTTTGAAATACATGTTTGATGGACAACTTCTCGTTCGGGCCCAATGAGGCAATATGATCCACCGTCTTTGAAACATCCCAAGTCGAGCAGTACCTGGACTGGGGTGGTGTTAAGTGATACACATCTTTTAACATTTGACACAAGTGGATGGGATCCAACTTTATAGCCATCAATGGGTGAAAGTGCAGATGAGAGCTGACCGATAAAAATTGATGGACCTGTATTCTTTCCCATCCTTAAATTGTGATGAGAAAAATTCAAGGACATGGTTCAAAGATGGTGAAAGGGGATCTATAGTGACTCTTTGAGAACACTAGCTAGTCCACTTATGCCATGCTGAGGCATAAGAGCTAGAGTTGTTCTTCCTCCAGGCTGCCAGGAGGATTTCCCTAGATTGTTCAGAAATGCCTGTCTCTCGGAAACCTTTGTTGATAGAAGCCACCCAGCTAGTTGAAGATTGTCTAAGGGGTGGAGCTGGGGTACCTGAGACAAAAGATCTTTCCTGAGTGGGAACAGTAGGGGGAAGTTTATGCACAGGTCTAGTAGTAGTGGATACCATGGTTGGCTCATCCAAACTGGGGCATCATCAACTCCATTCGTAATAAAACCAAATTTAATCTCGTTTCTCTCCCCCGCCTGAGCAGCACCACAGTTTCTTAAGTTATTTAAAAAATGCACCATAACTCGAAATATGAATCGGAGGCACATAAATCTTTAATAAATATCGGATAAAATATGAATATCCCGAGATAAATTAAAAAAGGTGCGGTGCGCTGAAATATACATATGTGAAAAATAGAACTTGCTGCGTATTTATAAAAGATGATGTCTATGTAGTTTTAATCTATAAACAATGAACAACATGAGATGCAATGAATATATGAAGGTCATATATTTTGAACTGCGGTATTAGATACGTATGATGTGCGATCCTCGCAGTAGATAGCGCTATTTATGCAATAGCGAAAATCAGACCTGAAAAAAATAAGGCCTGTACGGGACTCGAACCACTATTTATTGCATAAATAGCGCTATCTACTGCGAGGATCGCACATCATACGTATCTAATACCGCTGTTCAAAATATATGACCTTCATATATTCATTGCATCTCATTTATCACTTTCACGGGTTTATTACGAATAAACTTAACGGCCTGCTCCCAGTTGGCTTGTTAGCTCAATTGGTAGAGCGCTGCACTAGTATCGCAGAGGTCAGTGGTTCGAGTTCCGTACAGGCCTGATTTTTTTCAGGTCTGATTTTAATACTTAAGTTATGTATGTTACAAGGTAAAATAATCAAGCCAGTAAGTCAGTGCACTAGACTCCGTATCTTAGAGTAAAGTCAGGAATTACCAGAGTTGTTTTCCATAATAATCTATAATAATCCATAACAGATAGCAAACTGTTTCAAGTGGAACGTCATTAAACAGTTTGCTCCAATGACCCCATACATCATTCACATCCGTGAAACAATAAGCCGTCCCCCAAGGAATTTCACTTAGGTCCGCCAAGAGCTTCTCGTGATCAAAATGCTTCATGCTGCGGTATTCAACAAAGCGTGGTTTTGGACGTGGAATTTTGTTTTTGCGTACAACAAACATCAAGTCGTGGTCGCTCAAACCAAGGTGCTGGCAACCAACACAACGCAAACGTCACCGC
>NC_142528.1:16341500-16399000 GCF_964205215.1 Stylophora pistillata | reverse complement strand
AAAACGGAGTAAAAGACTACTTTAAAATCAAGCAACCTATTATTACATCCTGCATATATCTAGAGAAGTAATTAAGTAATATATTTAAAAAATAATATTATTAAAAATTGATGCAATTTAAAATTAGAAAAAAACTGTATTAAACTTATCATATCAAACTCACGGGGTACAAATAGTCTCTTACTGAATTTCATGACCACGCCCACTTCATCAGCCCACTCAAATCGAGTGCGATTTTTGGATGTTATATCATCTTGCCGACTCTCTGTATAAAAAGTTAACAATGTACCACCGAAATATTGAACTATAATATCATGGCTTTCCATTTTGTGTACTTTCGTGCTACGAAGTAAAGTTTTTCCCTCGTCATTTTCACCTTTTCCTGAGCGGGTCCGTCAAAATTAAGAAGGCGTTCGTGGTCAAAACAAGACCGAGCAAGGAGTCTTGGGCTATTTCTCTCTTACGCAAGCGCATATTGAAAATGTACCGCCAAAATCAAAGAGAGGAACAAATTTCCTTTGTTTTGATATGTAAATTGTCGAACAAGGAGCAGATTGAACCTCGTCAAATGGCTATTCAAAACAGCCACACCTTCCTCCTTTTGCTCGTTTCCTGTTTTATAAGCGTGAAAGCAGTGGGAGAAGAATCGGGTAGCTCGGAAAGCGCTTCACCATCGTTTACTTACGAGATAAACAAGTAAGATTTGTAAAGTTATTTTCCGAAAGAGTCGGAATAAATACATTTTTTTCAGGTTAGATTGCTGTTTCTACCCTAAACGTCGTCCATTAAATTTTTGTTGCAGCCTACTAATCTATACAATTTCGAAGGAAAATATTCAGATGCTTCACCGTCCCCGAAGGGGGTTCTGTCCTGGTGTACCGGTTCACAAGGGAATTACCATTGTTCTTTCTTTGTTTAGGAGTTATCGGTTAGCTATTGTGTATTGTTTGGTCTTTTCTATTGGCTCTTGCGAACTGGTACGCGCGGACAGAACCCCGAAGGGTCTCCACTCATCGAAGCGTGTACTGTAGCCAATGTAGTGAATTTTCAGTCTCTTGTTGGGTTTGTCAACCTCCGTGACTTCAATATCATACAATTTTGTATCTTTTCTCTGTGAAATGACCTTTTTAACAGGGGTGTATGCTGATTATTCGTTGCAGAATCGCTTTGGTTTTCTTATCTCTCTCTTTGGCTTGTCCGCCATTTTGAAAATTTGCTCAGGAGGGCATCTGGGTTAGCGGCCGCGCCAGGCTGGAACCGACAAAAACAAATGTCCATCGCAGTGGGGAAACAGTTTGATATGATAACAAAAGGTCATCAAATTCTTACGAAAGATTGACAAGGTATTTGACCCTCTTATACTAACAGGTAATTCATTCCACATTCGACAAATCCGAACAAAAAAAAAATTCTTTAAGCTAAATAATGAAAACAATTAAAATCACCTGACTAAGGTATTTGACACTCTCAGGAGACAGCTATGGCGAGTCTCGACTTAACCCAATGGCTAGGGTTGGGGTTGCAGAAATCCATTGACCTTTTTCCAGTATTTTGATGTTAGGGTTACAGTTTAGGGTTATGGTTACAGTTTAGCCGGTTAGGGTTACAGTTTGGTTAGGGTTTGAGCAACCACAAGTCAAGTGACAAGCATTCTCATTGCCCTCTAGCACCCCGGGGCAAGTATCCAGATGGCACTGGTCTTGCTGAGCCGAAGACTTTTTTCACTAACCTGATAATTTAAAAACTGTTAATTGCATTTTGTGCTCTAATCCCAAATTGAGCTCAACAAGTCTGTTGACAACTACCCTTCACTTTTAAATCCCTATTCGTTATTAAGATTCACACAAAACTTTCTAGTTTTAATGATATCATAACTAGTTAACAGCTTGCATAGTTAGAGACATGAAAATAGCAATATAGTGACAAAAGGAAGATTTCATTAAGACGTCAGTCTTGCTGAAAGGCACATCAAGCGTTAAATGATCAACATTGCTGAGCGGTTTGGTACAAAAGCAAAACGATACATAATCGAAAATATTTAACTTATATATATTGTTAAGACAGTTGAAAAAGAAGACTAAATCATTAATTTCTCTTCTATAGTTCTAAGGTAATAAATTTAACTTTTTAAGGCGCGCGTATTTTGTTCCAAATTGTTGATGTCTCTTTTGGTATGAGGTAGCCATACCACGTTAGCATATTCAAAGCGCGAACGAACACAAGTAATATAAAGTAATTTCTTTGTAGTAATATCATTTATGCTCGTGCATGTTCAATAAAGGACATTGAGCATTCTTTGAGTTTTAAAAGAGATAAGATCAACGTGACTATTCCAGCTTAAATTTTGGCTAACCAAAAACCCTTGGTCTTTCTCAACATCAACACGATCCAACTTAATCCCACCAAAATAATAGTCCCTATCGTCAATCGACCTTACACGAGAACCTTTTTCTGTATTCACCTGATTAAAATTAAGAACTTCCCCTCGAATTAAGTGCTCTGCTTTTATCAGCTAAAGGCAATTAAACTTGAATCGTGGCATTACACTAATATATAAATTCAGCCAAGCCTAAAAGCGGAGCTAGCATTTTTTTTCCCGCACGTCTCGTCAACAAAACTAAAGCTCCGTGGCGTTGGCGTGCCCGTGCATGCTAAAAGTAGCACCTCAGTGTGCGGACGCCCGTACGGTAATAGGTCCAATTTTTGGGCTTGATGGGTTACTACTACTATTTTGTATAATTATGGGGCTACGCTGCGCGTGCTGCGAGCTCCGCTATTATATGGTTTTATAAATAAGTATTTACAAAGATCACAAACTCAATGATATGCTAGATCGGGAACGCTGAACTATTAGTGTTTACTGTAACGTTAATCAATTGGCTTATCACCACTGTTTTTCTGTTATCTTAATTACTTTACTTTATTAATTAACTACGGCATAATTTACAGAAAGCAATATCCACTGCCCGCAGTTAGTAGATTAGCTAGTCGAGGCGAGCAGTGGTTACACGTATTTTATGTTTATGCCAGTACAATTGGCTCACAAGAAAGATTAGAGAAAGAAAGGAAAAAATGCTAAGTAAATAAACAAATAAATAACCGTGAAAACTGAAAAAACTAACCGTCAGTCTCAGCTATATATCCCCCACTAAGACCCTCAAAGTAAGCGTGCTAATCTGAAGAAAAATATCTAACAGTTGATCACAGGGGAAATGTTGCAAAATAAAAAGTTGCTGCTATTTCCAGTCATGAAGAAACCATGAAGAAACTTTTCACACAGGCGGCCCAAGCGTACTGTGTGTGATTTTGGGGTCAAAAGTTCAGTAACGGCAATAGCTTACATATTTAGATTGAATTTTGAGCGTAATTGTGGGCCGAAAAAAAAAAATTATAAAAAAATTAAGAAAAAAATTAAGAAGGATAACAAAAGCGAAAAATAAACGTGTGAGGTCTCCTGACCTTTTCCGTAGCTGCTTTGTTGCCAACGGTCGTTTTAAATTTAACGCTGTTTTGGCGACTTTCTATGTGAAGCACGCGCTGTTGGCAACAAAGCGGCTGCGGAAAAAAAGGCAAGAAGACTTCACACGTTTTATTTCTCGCTTTTGGTATCCTTTTAATTTTTTCTTAATTTTTTTCCTTTTTAAGGGCTCGCACTTACACGTAAAATTCGATCTTAATATGTTAGGTATTGCCGTTAATGAAATTTAGACCCCAAAATCACACGCAGTGCGCTTGGGCCGCCTGTACTTTTGACAGATTTTTTTTGGGTGCTGCAAACTGATTATAGAAAACCTTTCTGCATATTAAAAAAATGCCAAAACAATAAAAGTTGTCGCAATTACAAGCATTTGCTGCAATGATAAAGTTGCTGCGTATTAAAAAAAATTCCTGCAAAAATTACATATAATAGTTTTAATGGGTCCACATAAAATTTGCTGAGGAATCTGGAGCGATCCACAATTGTTGGGAAGCCATGTCGTGGGAGAAACTTCGCGCTTGAGGACAAATATTGCCACAAGTGCAGAGATGGTCTGTGACAAAACGTCACGCTGAGTGCAATAAGAGCCAATAAAGGTTCAAAGGAAGATGAAACAAATGGCAGTGCAAGCGCTACGGGTAGTGGTAGAAGAGCCTCAAGGGTTGTAAACTTTCGCTTGCAGAGGATTCCCTTCAGCGCAAGGGGGAAGGCAAGATTTCCCTCTGAATTGGCTTACTTTTCTTTGCAGTTAATTAGACATAACAGAAATAGAGAATTGAAAGCGGTGTAGGATATCTCGCTGGGCTTAAAAAACATGTTTCATATGTTTTGTGCGACTCTCATGGGTATGACAACTTCTGTGTGATTTACTTTCTCTCTCACTTTTTGCCTACCGATTGTCGCCTCTCAGTGTTTTTCAGATGCTCTTAGAGCCGCGTGCTTTAGCAAGAAATAAGAGCAAAGTAATACCTTCATATACGTTTGATTGAAAGTATATATTAAAAGGAGAGAGCCTGGTATGTATACTGAAAAAATAACTCCGTATTTTATTAGAGATGCCCTGTACATTCCACGATAAAACTGCGTCAGTACAAAATCTGAATTATTTTTTATAAATCTCGAGGCTTTTCAAAACTACAACTTTTTTGCGCAAAAATGTATAGGTGTTGAAAGAGGAAAGGGAATCCAGTATTGAAGAAACGCAAGATATGCCAGCTATTAACAATTTTACGTTACCTGGAAAAATGCTGTTGGCGGAGACTGTTCGGGGTTGGGAATACTCTTCACCGTCTTCTTTCTTTGCGTTCAAAAGTGTTTCACATTTCATGTACACTGGTGAAGTTTCGTTTTGAAAAGGCTAAAGTACACTTGATGTTAAACTTGACTGTTTCCCGCTTGAATGGTTGACTTTTCCAGCAGATGATTAATTACGAAAACCAAGCTTGATGGCCGACAAACCGATTTCTGATGGATTTTATTGTAAACAGAAGAGCTCGAATGATTCACGTTTCGACATCTTCAATCTATCGATGGACATCTGATTGGAATTAGGTCAACAAGATTAAAGGTGAAATACAAAGATAGGATCATATATTCAAAAGCACCTGTCAACTAAAAAGGAATAAATTCTATCGTTATTTTTTCAATGGTTTCTCTTCTTCTGCCCGCTAGTAAAATATTTATAAATGTGACATATTTGACCGTGTAAAATAATAAAAAGGATATGAATATTAGAGACCACTACTTTGGATAAGGTAAAAACATTTTTTTATAAAAATAAGGCGAGTGCAACGATGAACAGATGTTATCGTTGTTCTGCGTAGGAGGTGTGTTGTAAGAGTCTCAATGAGGATTAACCTTCAGCCTTAAAAGGGTCTAGAATGTAACCGTCAGTCGTCAATAGGGATAGATTTCTACCGTCAATCGTCAAAAAGGATAAATTTTTACCGTCAATCGTCAAAAAAGCAGGTCAATATTAACCGTCGACGCTCTGAAGGTGTTTCGGATCTCCCTTTTTTCCCCATTTTCTCTGCTTAACGCGAAAAGGGCAAGGTCTTAAAAGGATCTTTAAACTGGTAAACCAGACTCCAGGTTACCATACATGCTCACTTTGTGGTGATGTTTATTGCTTTTCGCCTATAAACTGACTGTTTGAGAATAATCTGATATCTAATTTTAATAGTTTATATTAAAAAAGGGCTGACTTCTTTCATAACCCATTAATTTTGGCGGTTGACCTCGCCACCCAGCGATTTTCTCCTCCTTCGACAGAGAGAAGACAAGTTTACATCATGTCGATTGTGGACCAATATATAGAAAAGGTGCCGTGAGCTTCTATCATACAGAAGAAGATAAAACTTTCGAGCGATTCAAAATTTCCTTTTGGTGAAAAGATTTGGAAGTCTACGGATACACATTGATTACCTAGGGATCAATGACTAGTCTAACAAATTTGGGTGCGGCGTTTATGAGGTCAAGCTCTACCAACCTATACAAAAGAAAGCCTCCACGCCGTTTCACATTTTGAATATGAAACCTTCAGCTTCCTGCAATCATATGCACTTTGTTCGCATCTCAAAGAAGTCTGAAGCGGATCACAAAGTGTGGTTTACCGGTAAAACCAATGAATTTATGAAGTTAACTCTCCACCCTGTGTGACAGATTGCCTCTGTGCTTACTTGAGGGTTTACTCTAATAAGTGCTCAGCAATGTTAGCGAAGTTGTAGGTCACCAGCCTGACTGGCTCTGAGTTTAAATGTAATTAACTGAGAATGCAGGCCTAGGTTGCCTGGTACCAGAAAATTATTAGCAATAAATGCAAATTTTCGAAAAGAGAGAATTCTGTAAGGTATTGGCTCCCGCCAGCCCATCCACAGTAAATTACTTGTTTACTTAAAGTAAATTGTGTGGTAGACGACAGTATCTATTGCGATCGCCACTTAATAACTTGTAGCCACAACTTAATAAATCGCCATCGCGAAGTGATGACGTAAAGCTTAGTTTCAAAAACTTTTTCCACCAGAGTCTTCACTTTGTGTTTGGTTGCATATACGAGTGGTTCAGAAGATGATAGGGGCTTGCCCGTTGGGTTGCTAACTTTGAAAAGTAAGCACCAATTATATAAACTTTCTGATCTCAATCACAGTAAAGTAAAACTCCCACTTTTATGTTCATTTCTTTATTATGGGTGAAACTGAATAAGAGTGAAAAATTATCCAATTTTCTAAAAAAAAAAAGTCCGTTTGGTTGGAAAGGATTTGATGTACAATGCTCTGAACAGTAAAACGGAAACGGGAGAATATCAACCAAATTCAGTTTTCCGAAAGAAACGCGTTTGCGATACTAAAAGCCTTTAAATGAGTTACTTTCAAATATATTCATTGTTAATGTAAGAGAAAAGAGCAACTATCTGCGGCTTTGACTGGGCAGGAGACAAGCTTGATTTCTGGTGTTTGACACCTTGTAACATTATAACACGGAAGAACTACGACATCATTCGCACAGTGGTTTATGAAACAGATTAAATTGATTTCATACAATCGTATAATCACTCGTTATTTATATTACAATTCGCATTTGTGAGATGGATCTGCACGTATAAAGGCACGGCCAAAGGAAAGGAAAGGAAAGCAGTTTTAGTGGGCATGGTATAGATGAGTTATAACACTGTCATATAATGCACTTCGCCCGGTTAAGGAAACGAACTGTCGGTCTTTCCTGTTTAACGATGAGTCCCTTCAGTGTTTGTTATGATTCATCCTGCTCACGAACCGATGATACATTAAAAGACGGAGAGAGCTGGTTTCTAGTATCCAGTCCTTCCTGTAGCACCCGTCTGCGGGACTGTAACACTGAGATCTGCTGTCTGAGAGGTTCCACGGTATCCTCAAGGTCCTGGTAATTTTGCAGGGGAAAATGAAAATTATTAGTAAAATACGAACTGCCTTTATGAGGGGGTATTCCACAATTCACTTGACAGAAAATTATTACAATTCATATATTACGACCTTACCAGCTTAATAAAATGAAGATTATTTAAAAACCACTCGAAAGGCTGGAAATAAATTTGCCCGTATTCATGATGTTTTTAGCTGAATCTGACTGACCAAATCTGAGTTGAATTTGTTTTGAATTAAACTTCCCTTTGAGCGACACTCCTCCCTTATCAGGTGAAGCAGTGTGAGAGCGAAGTAATATATCAGTTAACCCTTTAACCACCAAGAGTGACCAGCATCAAGCTTTTCTTTACAGTATCACCCCAATAAGTTCACGACAATCAAGAAAATGATCATCAACTACACAAACTCCTGATTGCCAAACAAATTCTCTTTGTCGGTACCTTTGGAAACGCATGGAGGACAGTTTAGAGCAGAGGTGATGGGTTCAAATCCCGTACAGGCCTCATTTTCACTACTGCTCAAAAAGTGTTCATTACTGCGAAGATCGCTTCCATATTCATTTCATAATCCGCAGTTCATATGTATGATTTTAATATATTCACAGGCAGTAGCTTACCGATGTTAGGGTGCACAGGGGTAAGAGCCACCTTTCAAAGCGACATTTTCTTATCATTTATGCTCGACTTTTCTTTATGAAGTGCACTTGTAGATAACTACCCCTCGAAGAGAAGCCGGCATAAGACCTGTCACTTTCTCTTCATGTAGCAGACGCATTCTGAACAACCGTGAAATAAAACAGAAAACACGTTTTGTCTTTGCATAAGACCTTGTATTAAGAAAGCCAAAGTTTCATAAAACGACAGAAAACAAGTTTTACATGTTCGGGTCCTCCACCCCACCCCTACTGCTCCTGGGTTCGTTGTTGGTATCCAGCTCTCGCGCAATTTTCTTCTACATCATCTAAATGCTAAAAGTCGAAGTTTATTGCAAAATTAAAAGCGCGTAGAAATACAACGAGGTTTACTCACATAGACTAGTGTGCTTTGCTTCAAGCGAAAAAAGTGCAAGAAAATGTCGACGTGAGCTTTAACACGAGTTTCGTTCCTATGAACGTAATTCGCTATTAAATCTAATGAAACTTATATCATACGAAAGGTTAGTTCTTGAATTTATTCATCTTTTAGTTTTTATGATGCGAAATTAATAGCGAGTGCAAACACGGCAAAAGTTGGCAGAAAGCGACTTGGCCTGCTTTAGGAGTCCCTTTGTGCTTAAATCAATCAAACAAAGAAAGGACGCCAAAGTCTGTTTGACTAAACTTCGCTGTATTTGTACGTGCTTTAAATTTCGCATTATACTTCGACTTCTTAGCATTTTTATGATGTAAGTTTCATACGATATCATTCATATCGGTGTGTAGTCGCAAATCCACAATTTATTTATAAACTTCAACAATCGAGATCAGGTGAGATCCACATACACTTCTTAACCTTTGCACGATTCGCTAAATGAAAAATATACGAGCGACAAGGAAACCTGGAAATTTCAAACGCTGAATTGTCCTTTTTTTCTAAAGAACTCGCATTATGTAGGAGCTTTTGGAAATCTGCAGTCAAGCTAATGTAAACTACAGCAAAAATGACGACTCATTTTCCTCGTGCTCGCTCTAAGACCGCTATGCCTTATGGGAGGGACACGCCTCTCAACACTAGAACAAGAAATCTTTTTAGCAAATGAAAATATTCATTAAAGGGTAACAACACAGAGGAAACCACTTAGCGAAAATCACTGGGCGAATAAATCACTCTAGTTTTGCTGTTCACAAACTGATCATAATCTACGTGATATCAACATGTTTCATTTCATTTAACGTTCCCTTATTGAGACGCTACACCTAACTTCTGAGTCTCTTTCCCTTTTCGCAATGTACTACTGCATATTAGCTTTCATTTGATGTAAGTTTCACTCGAGAGGCTACACGTAACGCTTAAGTCAAGTCGCTACCGGTGGTGATTTGACCTCGAGTGGTGGCGAATTTGTTGTGGTGGCGAATTGACCGGATATTCTTTTGAATAATCAACAGTACTGGTATGGCAAACACACACGAATTAAATGACTATGGCGACGATCTTCTCTTTAAAAAAAAACACGAACCCTAACCTAGAGATCTTACGGAAAAGTATTGTACAATTTCAACGACAATTGTTTTCTACAATGGCGTTTGTAAATCCTGTCTTTTTTCCACCGAAAACTGAAGCCGAAAACTGAGGCCAAAATGGTGTTGACTGCGTCACCACCCTTTGGCGAAATTGCAGAATGCCAGATGAAAATTCACCAAAGGAAAGCATCGTATATCAGAAATAGGAAACGTACAATTTTTGGCTCCGTCAAATGAGAAAGACAGGCAAAAGATCCGCTTTTCCCCGAAGACAAGGTAGAAATATGTGCACTTCACCATTCAACTAAATTGGATTCATTTCATTACAACAAAAATCTGAGCAAACGCAGCTGCAGACAAGGTAATTTGTCACAAGAACAGAGTTAGAGGTGTACAAAGTTTGCCTAAATAAAACAATCCTTAAATTGAATTTAATTGTGTTCGGGGATCGAACTAAATCAAACACGGAAGTTCTGTTGAGATCAATTATCAAACGATGTGGGCAACGAAAAAAAGATAGCATTGTTTATATCTTCAAGTTAACGTGTAATTTTCTTTTTATTACATGGACAATAGATATACACGGTAAATATTAAAAAGCTGGCTTTAATACCTCAAATAAGCGACTATTCGAAATGTCAAGTGTAGGTGATCGGTTACCGGAGGTAGGCCTGTCCCGATTGTGCTCGTAAAATGCTGGAAAGTTGCTCTCTGAAATGCCAAAAAGTTGACCCCTAAATTTCTTGATATTGTCTATGTAAACGTTGATTAACTCCCAGATATGGGTGAAATCTAAGGGTACTCTGAAAATTAACTAAAAGAAATGAAGATGGACTTTTTGGGGCGTCATTTAAGCCGATTATCCTTTGCAATATTAAATAAGGAACGTAATAGGCCTGTGAAACGTTGTCAAATAACAGGTTATGTGTTCAAAAGATTGATAAACATCACCATTTTTAATTTGAAGAAATGGAAAATCGTGGTTCTCTCGATGGTGCGTTCAAGAACAGCACATCTTTCAAAGGAATTTTTCATTTATTCAATCCCTTAAGGTAGTTCTTTGTTATATAATGCTATGTAGATATCTTGGGGAGACGTTACTAAACCTTTACTTATTTAGGGAGTACAGTATTGTGTATTTGATTTTTTTCTTTGTTGACAAACACCAGAAGTGCTAAACCACTAACTGTTTCAATTTGACAGTGCTTTCATCTCCAACGGTACAGAAGATACTTTTAAACAATTAATTACAATGCTTACATTTCCTGAGCAAAATTACATGAAGACGACCATACACATCAGGTCACATCTTTCGATGAAAACTTTATCAATAATGGTTCTTAAACCATACTTTTGTCTACCTGAGCTGCATTACACACAATCAAACGATACAATTATAACGGAGACCAAATAATGTATGGGTCTTCAAGGACTTCACAGGTTTTTCAAAAACATTAATTGGTCAATTTATTTGCCTAAGAATATATAGTTTCTGAGTCTGATATTTCAGACGTAAATTGATTCTTTCGTGGTAACTGTTTGTCTGTCTTAAAAATTCTTCCACTTTGTGTTTGGCCATATGCAACAGACAGATAACGTCTTCCATATACCTCTTTCAGCCTGGCGGTTTAATTATGCAGTGGTTGATAATACCTTGTTCTACTCATGCAATGAAAATATTGACAAGCTATGTGTGGTTTCTAAGAAACATTAATGAGTTCCGGATGATAATAAGAATAACGACGCGCAAAACACACTAGTTGAACGTGTCCTCTAAAGTCCTACAAATTAAGTGTAGCTTTTCATATAGACCATGATTATTTCCATGCAACTCCTTCCCCTAGGCTGGCTTATCATTGATGACCCTTTTTTAATTTGTTGAATAATACTTATTCGACTGAGAACAGATCAGCGATGATAAAATTTTTACAATATCAATGTTAGATGGTTTTGGTAGGTTTTTATCGTCGTGTCTAACCAATGGAAAAAAAAGGTTCAATACGGTCGGTTTTCATCTTCTTGTCTAACCAAAGAAAAGTTTCAAAACGTACAGCTCTGAGACCGTGCGCGCTGTTGAGCGTGAAGAGGGATTACAGTGGCACTACATTGACGTACAGTCTTTCGTATGCGAGTTAGAACAACAGGTGGTTCTGTCCCAAAGCTTCTCCTCGTGGGAAAGGAATTTCGGCAGAAAAGACATCTGAGAATTCCTCTGAATTCATCGTTGAATCTTTGGTTTAAACCAATAAACAGACAAGGATTTATGGCACTATTGGTGTGTGATATGAAAACTAAACCGGATTCCAGGCGTTCAACTTTAATCAAAGCTTTATAAGTGTCGGTAAAATAACAAATCAATAAATTCCGGATATGAGCTGGCAACCAACACAACGCAAACGTCACCGTCACGATGATGATCATGCGCACTACTTTACGCTTTGACAGTTCATTGTGATGTCTCTGATGAGCAGTTGACTCCCCTGGGATCTGGTGTGACCAAATATGTCGACCAATAAGAACATGAACCCATGTGATGATAACAAGAGGGACCAAATACAGTATCAAGAACTTGGTGGTGACATAGGCTCTGGCGATGGAAAGCTGGACACTTCTGTCTGAGGTAAAGAAATTCCGAACCAATCTGCATTCCCAGTGAGAACCATCAGGACTCTTTAAAGCATCAAGGAGCAAGAGATACGGCATAAAATACAGGGAAGAAAAGATCCATATCACAGACATGACTAGTTTTGTGTTTTGAATGAAGCAAATGTCTCGAAGTGGATGAAAAACGGCGAAGTAACGATCCACTGTAATGAAGACAAGTGTTATGATACTCGCAGCCATGGACTGGGCCGCCACGAAGTAAACAAACTTGCACGTGACTTTTCCCACTGTCCCTGGGATCCAGGACGAGGCAGTATACAAGAATTTCACCTACGTGGACAGGGAAGTACACAAAAGAGGTTTTTCAATAACAACCCGAGCTAATAGCTTGGGAATACAAAATGTGTTAAATTTTTGGGAGTGAGTAAGAGCGTTTTTCGCAACTAAACTAAGCGATGAACTAACATTTAATAATTGGCCATCTATTACTCACCTTAACTGGCATGAGGAAGAGAGAGACCAGGAGATCTGCAAATGCCATGTTTACGATTAAGAAATTGAAGTTAGTCCTCATCCTTTTACGAGAAACCACAATGTAAATGATACAGATGTTACCAAAGAAGCCGAGGACGAATATAATCACATATGCTAAAGTCATCCATACAGTACTGCTGACAGGAAAGTAACGGTTAACAACTGATGAATTCATGTTTGCCACATCTAAGAAAAGAAAAATGGAGGAATAAATCAGCTTCGATTTTGAGATTTCTACAATTGACCTTCACATTGACATTGACCAATCATTCTGACCAATGAGAATGTCTGGTTTGTTTCTTTCTTTGCACTGAATTAACCCTCTTCTGCACTGAATGAACTCTCTTCTGCACGGAATTAACTGAAAACTGCATTCATCTTAACCAATCAGAACTGAGGAATTTTTTCATGTATATTATTAAAAACAATATGAACTATTGAACAGTAATATTGCTTCAATCTGCTGATAACTGACAACTCCCCTTGGAGGAACATTTGGCAACAAACTATGACCCGGTACCAATAATAATAGATAAAAAAAAAGTCCCTTCTCCTTGCAGTTAAAGACAAATACATTACCTAATAGGGTTCGTAAAAGCCTTGAACGTCCTTGGAGATGCTTGAATTTAAAAATAAAAATTCAAGGCCTTGAATGTACTCTAATTTGAGGACAAGGGCTTGATTTTTGCGATGCTTTTTCTTTAGCAATTTTCATGTTGAAAATAACAGTACATTCATGGAAAAGCTGAAAACCTTTCCAAAAGTGGTCCTTCAATTTTCTAAAACTTGGCCTTCAAATTGATTGAAAAGTCCTTGAATTTCAACCTTTGGCATCTGTAACTAACTAACGTAACAATTGTCGCGGAGTTTCCGCGAATTTAGGAACTGGAAACTAGCGAGAGGCCTAGCAATGTAACTCCAGTCAACCAACATGGACACGGAGGACGCTGAACTGTTAACAGGTGCTAACATTCTGCTTCTGTTGTCTTTACTTAAACGAAAAATCGTTGCTAGAATAAAGAAGAAGCGTCGCTTCTTGGTGCGGAAAGTCTTAAGAAAGAGAGAATTCTTTGCTAAAGCGATTTAACAAACAGTCGTATTTTCCAATTTCTTCCGTAAACTGTTCCGTGTCAATTTCACCTTCCATCTTGTCGAAACACACGCACGTGTAAAAGTTGATAAACAACTGGTTGTCATGGTATCATGACGCTTGCAGTACTTCACGCTGGGAAAACATAGCATTATAGGACACATTCTGATCGCATGATCGCAGAACTTTGTTCACAGATGATCGTACTTGATCGCACACGATCGCAACCGATCGCACGAATAGAACATACATAACCACATATGCTAAAGTCATGCACACGGTACTGCTGACACGAAAATAACCGTTAGCAACTGAGGAATTCATGTTTGCCACATCTAAGAAAAGAAAAATGGGCAATAAATCAGCTTCGATTTTGAGATTTCTACAATTTTCTTACAGATAATTTGTTAAGAACCTAACTTAGCTTAGCCATGCTTGCCTGATTAACGACGCTGCCTTAAAGACGAAAAACCTTTTTTATAGATCTCTCTTAGCTTTAGTTTGCCGCCCGCTTTTGTCACGATTGTACGAGGAAACCACTCGTCCGATGTTATCGAGTTTCCCAATAACAATTTGTGCGAGGAGAAAGGTATCTGTGATTTCTTACTTGAATGAATCTTCGCTTGAGCAAAGCGCTTCACATAACTAGCGCCTGCTTATCTGAGTGGCCTACCAATACCGTGCGATTGGTACCCGACGCCTTTCCCCACCTATCGTGAAAATCACTTCACTTCTGTTGATTTAGTCTTATGCAGAGGCTGCCATGGTAGCATTACGAAATCGTATTCATCCAAAACGTGTCAAAACAAATATCCACAAACTTATAGCACATAAAGACGTACCTGCAGTAGAAGAATTATTTGCCGCCATCATGCTACTCATTGCCACTCATTGATCAAAAACTTTAACGTCTTTTTACTGTGGTTTGAACGTGAAACAAAGCAGCGAATGTTAAAAATTGATCTTCCACAAATAAAATTCTCACCAAAACTAATGGTACAAATTAAGGCGTATTTGCTTCACCTCAAAATCAGTTCTGCAGCGATTTAAAGTGGTTCTCATACTTTGTACTGAGCAAATACCGTGAATTGTTTCCAACTGTTCTTATCATTTATCAATTACCACGTTTGACCTTTACATCTTTTCATACAACCGTAGAGTAAAGAAAACAATCTCGATTTTTTTTTAGAACCGATTATCGCCGGTGTAGAGATTGAATTTATCTGATTCCCCTTTGGGTCTCTAATATTCATATGACCCCCTCCACTGAATGGCAGATATTAGATCTGAGCCCGCGTAAAAGCGGTTTTGTTTAAGGATGCACGGAATCGAGGCACTTGGGTCAAAGGCTTGGTGAATTCTCAAAGGTATCACTGTATATTTCAAAACAACTCGCATTTTACGCTTTTTTTTACTTTTATCGACAATCTGAAGCATTCAAAAGGTAAAGATAGCAATGGTTAGACATTGTATTGCATTCGGATGCAACAACCGGAGCGATAAACCACATTGCAAGCATCTTTCGTGGCATTCATTGCAACTGAACATAGTTACTAGCGGTAGTCCCCTCTACTAACTATGCACTGAACAACAAGAAACTTCTGGCGACTTGGCTGGTCAAGATCAAACGGGAAAATACGCCCGTGAGTAAAAATTCCTTTTATACAGTGAACATCTTGAAAGGGAATGCTTTTCCAAGGCATATTCTGGCCGGAAAGTCATCATCAATCGAACGTCTTTCCTTCGGAGCCTTCCTTTTGGTTTTCTGCTCGGAGAAACTGAATATTGTCGGAACTGAGTCTGACTTAAGACTTACTTTCCGGCCAGCATATGACTTGGAAAAGTCTTCCTTTTCAAAATGTTCACTGTATAAAAGGAATTTTTACTTACGGGCGTGTTTTCCCGTTTGATCTTGACTAGCCAAGTCGCCAGAAGTTTCTTGTTGTTCAGTTGTAGCGAATGCCACGAAAGATGCTTGCAATGTGGTTTATCGCTCCGGTTGTTGCATCTGAATGCAATACAATGTCTAACCATTGCTATCTTTGCCTTTTGAATGCTTCAGATTGTCGATAGAAGTAAAAAAATAGCGGAAAATGCGAGTTGTTTTGAAATATACAGTGATACCTTGTAGAATTTACAAAGCCTTTGGCCTAAGTGCCTCGATTCCATGCACCTTTAAACAAAACCGCTTTTACGCGGGCTCAGATCTAATATCTGCCATTGGTAGTCAATTTTTTAAAGTCCTCCTTTATGCCCTATTCAACTGATACCGCTCCGTTCCACTTGAAAGAGGGTCTTCATGGAGAAAAGCTTGACGGTTGATGGTAATTTTTTTTTTCCATTTCGACAGTTGATGGTTAATAGAGTCCTAAAGTGCTTACGTCACGTTTCCATAGCACCGGAATTCTGTGGTCTAAACAAACCAATATGGCGTCCCTAGCGTGACACATTGTCGTTGACCTCGAGCACTTCAAGAGCTATAATAGCGCATTTTATCCTCCAATAATAGAAATAAGATAAAGAGAATCAAGATAACCTTTGGCCTTACTATTGAAGAGTATAATAAGCGGACAAAAGCACCTGGTGAGCAATAATTCGAGTCAAAACGCCACAGAGACGAAGTTTGCGATGGGCCAGTGTTTTCATCCAGATTGCAATCACACATCTGAAAGCCACTGCTGCTGATTCTTTTCGTTTCCAGACCAGAAAAAACATAAAACACTCTACGATAAGTGGATATCATTTGTAAGGTGAGTATTTTTCGAATAATATATATTTCGATGCTGTACCATCGATTAGAAATAGCTGGTTTTTTTTTATCTCAAACTGATTCACGATTAGCTGTTTCTCTTTCTTGTCTTATTTGTTTTCTCGCGGCTTTGCCTTTCCTTGTCTTCAGTCTTGATCTAAGATTATTTAGTTACTAAAAAACTATATGATAGTTGTGAGTATCAAAGCTTTTACACTAACTAGTATTAAGTAACAAGCTCAGAGAAATACTCGCTTCGCATTCACGTCTTAGACTACAAGGTTAAGCATGTAACCAACTAAACTTTGGGTTTTTTAAGCGCAAGTATAGTAACTGCTTCTGTCTTTTTCTGTTATAGGAGAGGAGATAGAAAGCCCAGCAAACATTCGCGACTTTGCAGTTGTCACTTTAAAGATGGGCAAAAAGAAAATATGCCTACCATCAGTGACAGAAACAGGCACAAGCTGTTTGATAGTTTGCACTTGCTGCCAGGTACAGGACCAACACCTCCCAGTACACCTACCCCCAAGAAAAAACGGAAAGTGTCTGCCGAGCCCACGAAATTACCAACTGTAGCATCTGTACTTGAAGAGATTAAAGAGAACTCTGAACCATGTTCCACTGAATGCTCACAAGAGGAAAAGACAAGTTCCAAAGAAGCTCTGCTGTCAATAGAGCTTGACATGACTTCAACAGAACTTGCTAAACACAAGGAAATGTCAAGTTACTATAGTGCACACTACTCTGCTAAGAGCTTGAGCCCTGAGGTGATACGGATGGAGACAGGTCTACCCACTAAGGATGTTTTTGATATTGTTGTGGGATATGTTTCAAGATTCAAGGGTGAAATAAACTATTATGCTGGATGGAAGGTTGAGGCGATCACACTTGAGGACCAGATATTTATCACTCTGATGAAACTGAAACAAAATTATACCAATCTACATTCAGCCCAGTTGTTTTCATGCAGTGTTGCAACTGTTGCTAACATAGTACTAACTTTTGTCCATGTTCTGCATCCTCTCCTGTTCAAAGACATCATGACAACCGTGCCATCTAGAGAAAAGAACAAGATGTGTTTGCCATCCTCTTTCACTGAGTACAGCAGTTGCCGCATTTTGATTGATTGTACAGACATTGAAATTGCTGCACCTAAGCTCAAGTCCCAGCAGAATGCTACATATTCCAGCTACAGGGGAATGAACTCTTTCAAAGTCATTATAGGGGTTGCCCCAAATGGAGTTATAACCTATGTTAGTGATCTTTTTCCCGGCTCAGTCAGTGACAAGGTCATGGTTAAAGAGTCTGGGTTTTGTAAACATTTGAGTGCTGGTGATCTTGTTCTGGCAGACAAAGGTTTTCTCATCAGCGATGTAGTTCCAAGAGGTGTTTCAGTGAACATACCACCATTTCTCAACAATGGAAAGTTTACAGAGAGTGAGGCAAGGGCGACAAAATCAATAGCTCGATGTCGCATCCACGTAGAGCGTGCAAATGTAAGACTTAAGAGTTTTCGCATCCTTGGCTTCATCCCAGCATTTTTGAGGTGCCATGCTGACAAGCTATGCCAACTGTGCTCAGCTCTTGTTAATTTGCAGTATCCATTGATCAAGGATGGCTGCGAAGACTTTGAATTTGACTGAATAGCACTTTTTTTCAACTAAATTATAGTACAATGAGTTTTTAATATTATTTTTGTATTACTAGAAGCCCCACTGTAACAGATCAAATGGTATTGACATAGCTTTGGTCAAAAATATGATGTGGTCAGTTTTACATTTTTCTGATATTCATCACCTTTATGTTCATTAATACAAACTACTATGTGTTCTGTGAAAATAGATTATAATGAAATCCAGTGACATTCTTAAATTGTCATTTCAACTAAATCCAGGTCAGGGGCATGTGACCAGTATGGAATTCTTTTGTCCAGTAGTTCCAAGTGTGAAAGTCGTGCTGGCTTAAAGGTTTTACTTTTGTGTCTGTGAAGCTGGGAGCCTGAGTCCAGGTGTATAAAACTAAAGCCACACTTAAATTAGCTTAAGGGATGGTGAGAGGTAGTCAGAAAAAATAACCTGTGTCTGCATGGATTTTGTTTTGGCTCCCTCCCCTTCCCTTTGCATTGCTATGCAAGCCTACTTAAGCGTGGCATAAGTTTTATGCACCTGGGCCCTGTTGAGTAACCAGGATAAGTGTTACCAGCTACCAGTAGCCATTGGTTGCAAAAAAAAAATTGTTTAAGCTTGTTTTCAGGAAGAATGTAATTTATTATTAAGTTACTATGCTAAATGGAAAAATGTGGGTTCTTTATCTTGTGTCTCTATCTGAGTGTAGAATATGTAATGTTATATTAAGAAATTAATGTATGAAATTTAAAAAAATACCTTTTAACATTAGCTATTGCCTATTTACATTAGCTCCCATTCCCCCCCCCCCCCCCACTCTGATTATGTCCAGCATCTGTGCACCACTTTTCAAAGTTCTCCCTCGGTAATCTTTGGGAATAGTTGATGAAAGTAAAAATCACTCAAGATAGTAATATTGTGCTCCCAAGATTCATCTCGTTCAATCTTGATAACTACACTATCCTTTGTGGTCCATACAACAAAGTAGCAGAATTTGCGCTTTGTCAGGAACATCTGGCCTTGACAGTGATGCCAGTAAACATGTGTGGTAGACAGCGTATAATTCCCTTCCTTCTCCTCCAAGTAAAAGTCTTTGTGCCCACAAGCTTCCTTGATTGTTGCATTTCGATGTGTGTAGGGGCACTTACACTCAATCACCGAGTCGTCCCCCACAAGTCCATCAGGGAAAGCACCCAGAACTCCCGACTCGTGTAGCCAAAGGCCGGTCTGTACAGGTGTAAAGTTTGTGATGTTGGTGAAGGATTTCAGGGCCTCAGTCTCATTGTCCTGTCCCCATGCAATTGCTTTAACTCCACTCAAGTTGTATTCCCCAAGTAGTCGCTTGATAAGAGACGGTGTAACTCTTTTTGCCTGGAGGACGGAGCCAAAATTACTGGCAGTCAGGCGGCCTCTACGAGCTTGGTGCCATGCAGGGCTGTTTCGCTGGCCAGCTGTGAGGGTGCTCACAACATTTATGGTTCTCTCCTCTACTTTGGCATTCTCAATCAAGTACTCTAATTGTTTTTCCTTCGTAGATGCCATAAGGAAACCTTCTGAGTAAATGATATCTTCAATCGTCTTGATCGGGAGAGGGGTAGCAGGTTGTGGTTCGGGACTCAAGATCCAGCAGGTCCCTGTAAATTTGCCATAGCGCTTTAGTTCGCTGTACAGCCACATCCGATCTTCTCGGCTAGGATCGCGCGCCAAAGGGCTGTAATCCTTCTTCTTCGGTGGCGCTGGAAACATCTGGCTTGCAGACTGTACGCTTTCTGCCTTTCGCTTTCTTTTCCATTGGCATTCCAGGTCCGTCCTGCTAAGGTTATGGATGCCATAAATAAATATGGCTGCCGCGTGACTGCACTTGAACTCGCCGCGAGGACACTCGCATTCTGTGTTTTTTATTTCAAGGTTTTCATCGAGATAAATCTGATAAAAAGATAATTCGAAACAGACACGTAAGTTGCAATATATATTCCGCAATATAAACGTTAAATTGGAGGTGAAATCGGGGTTGGGAGTTCTTCGAATTGAACATACGTGTTGTGATCCCAAATTGGCAACTTACTGTGACTTTGTAGTCCTTATTTTTCATGCTTGCTTGGACTTCACCTTTGATGACTCCCCTGGAATAAGTAAAGCTTTGGACATGGTCGGATTTGAAGTGGTTTTCTCCGCGATCAAGCGATTTCCGCTCTCCAGAAAAGAAAGAAACGAGTGAGCATATCGGTAAAGACGCCATGTTTGAAGTATGAGTTTAAACTGTTTAGACCAGAAAAAAATGCTGTCATGGCAACGTGACGTCACACTTTAGGACTCAATGTCGTGGCCTTTATCGGTTGACTTTTATTACGAAGAAACATTTCTAGGAGTAAAAAATGATTAATGAACGTTACTTTGATATCTCGGGCACTTTTGCTTTTCTAGCCTGTTCCAGTTGTCTTTCAGTAAAACGGAGCGAAATAGTAAGTGGTGCTATGGTAAAAGAGGAGTGACAAAGAGAGAGAGGCTGGGTCGAGTCGAAAAACCTTTTTACAAATTAAAAAAAGTTGCCTTAAGAATAAAAGTTGTTGTAGTTATAAACAGCTGCTGCAACGAGAGAGGGTCTCAACAGATTTAAACTTTCAGCCGTTATACAGCTTAAAATTCAGCCGTCAGCCGACAAAAAGGGTGGATTTTTACCCTCAGCAGCAGCTTTAGATCGATGAGAATCAAGAAAAATAAACAAATCTCCAAATTTCCAAAAGTACTCAGTTTACCTTCATTTTTACTCGGGCTTTCCGAGGGAAACGCCCAAGGTATAAATTGTTTTTTTTTTCGCGCGTTCAGTCACAAAACGCAGTTCCACTACAGCGCATGCGTGAACTGTGAGAGCGAATGTGTTCAATGAACCCAAGACTGCATGGTTTAAAACAATGGCTGCCTTTGGGGACACTTTCCTTGCTTAATGTACGCGGAAGAAGTTCGAAGGCTATTACGCTCAATATACATACCTAGTCGCACACCGTTCGCGGTAGACCCACACTAAAACTTGTGGAGCGTTTTCGGAACGGGTCGGTCCGCGAGCTTTACGAGCGATCCGTTACGATTGAACCTTCTATCGAGAAATATCTCATATTATGTTTACATGTAAACCCAACCGTGGATTTAGAAGTGATCGAGAATCCAGTAGAATACCAGAAGCAACGCTGAACCGTCTCAGAAGAAAGGGCAGAAACCTGAAGGAATTTGTTTATGAGTGTATTCGTCCAAGCATACCGAAGTCTTGCCTACGTCGTTATGTGAAGGTTAGAGGAGTTACAAAGAATGTTTGTAAGCTTAATACGAAGAGGGTAAGATTAAATAAAGTTAAACAACATGAGAAGAAGTATTGAAGTATTGAAGTATAGAAGTTGACTTGTTTTGTGAGGGTATATCGAACGATGATTAAACTAAGTATAGAGCAAGTCGGTATTTATCACTGTTTTTTTGTAATAGACCACTGTGTCTTCACAACAGTCAGACACACGTATCAAACTATTGTAAATTTCAACTGAGTTCAGTTATACCTTACTTTTTAACAAAAAATTTTCCAGCAGAGAAGGCTTAACGACCGTCAGAATCTATTTTAGCAACGAAATACAGTAGACATATTTATTGACAGAACCCAAGAGTCATTTACTGTACAGAACGCGTTCTTTGTTATTCTGTCACGCAGTGCTAACTATAAATCAAAGGCGGCTAGCGTTCGAATTCTGCCTGCTGTTCCAGAATAAGATGTGTGTGGTAAGTTTACCCGAGGAAACCCTCGAGAATATCAACACCAAATTGGCTTGCATACCAAAACAGAACAAACAAGAGGGACAAGTAGTACTGGCAGTATTATAATGGGAAGAAACGCGTGAAGTGTAAAGTATTATATTACTAAGCGTTGTTGCTGTTTAATGTGTGTTTAACTTGTAATTTCTACAGTTTTCTGTTTACAGGGTCTTCATTTTCGTAGTACGAAAACGAAGACCGGGTGTTAGGTATTAGGTCTTAGGTTTTCGTTTTCGAGGTCTTCGGTTTCGTAACACTCAATCGCAACGTAACAATGCAGTGAGAGAGAATTCAAATAATGTGCGAGATAGAACTGTCACGACGCAAAGAAAAAGAATTCACAGAGTGCGCGAGATACCAACATAATAATGCACCGATGGGGAATTCGAAAAGTGTGCGAGATACTATCGTAACATTTATTATACATCGTTTACTCATAGAAATACATCTTCCTAAGAAACATCCATCCGTTAAAGACTGACAGCTAATCGTCGACCAAAAGTTATCCGTCAACCATCAAAATCGAAAAGAATTAAACGTCAAATCAACCAGTCATTTTCCACAAGTGGGTGGCATAATAAAGAAACCTGTGGCAGTTTTTTTTTAGGTGCTGCAAACTGATAAAAGAAAACCTTTCTGCAAATTATAAAATTTTGCCGCAAAAATAGAGGTTGTTGCAATACCGATATAGTTGTTGCACGTTAAAGAAAAGATTGCTGCAAAAAAATAACATGATTTAATGCGCACACATTAAATTTGCTGCGGAATCTGGACCCATCCACGATTGTTAGGAAGCCACGTTGCGGGAAAACCGAGCCCTTGAGGCCAAAATTGTCACATGTGTAGGGAAGATCTGCGCTTGATGAGTCCAATTCGAGTCAATAAAGGGCTAAAGGAAGATGGAAAAGATGACAGTGCAAGCGCCACTGTAGCGGGCTCGGACTCCTTTACCGGGTAGAGGAGCCTGAGGTTTGTAAACTTTCGCTTACAGAGGATTCCCTTTAGCGCTGGTGAGAATGCGAAAATTCTCTCACAATAATAAAAATAAAACATGAATTAAATGCGCACACATCACTGCTTCGGAAATTGGACCGATCCACGATTGTTAGGAAGCCATGTTGTTACCCTTTCGAAGTTACAGATGTTTTGCTCGCATGAGGGTAAATATTTTCATAAGTACAGAGATGGTCTGTAACAAAACGTCATCTTGAGTGCAACGAGAATCGATAAAGGTTCAAAGGATGATGAAAAAGATGGCAGTACAAGCGCCACTGGTAGTGGTATAGTTTTGCCTCGGTGTTGTTAACTTTCGCTGGGCCTAGAAACATGTTTCATATGTTTTGTAGGACCACCATGGTTATGAAAACTTCTGTGTAAAATCTTTTTCCGTGTTTCCAAAGGAAAGTGAATTCATTATCGAAGCAACGCAAAATAAGCCAGCTATTAATAATCTTACGTTACCTGGAAAGATGCTGTTGGAGAAAACAGTACGCGGTTAACAATACTCTTTACCGTCTTTCTTTGGGTTCAAAAGGGTTCGACATTTCATGTACACTGTTGAAGTTTCGTTTTGAAAAGTCTGAAGAACACATGACGTTAAAGCTGTATCCCGCTTGAATGGCAGACTTTTGCTGCAGATGGTTAATTGCCAAAAACAATCCTAATGGCGGACATAAAGACTGATTAGGGATTTTATCGTGGACAGGAGAACTACAATGATTCACGTTTCGACATATTTAATCTAGTGATGGACATCTGCTCGGAATTAAGTCAACAAGAATAACGGTGTAATAAAAATACAGGAATATATATTCAAAGGCAACTGTCAGCTAAAAAGGAAGAAATTTTATCTTTTTTTCCCCTTGTTTTGCTTCTGCTCAATGGTGAAATATTGATCGGATGTGACACACTTGGCCGTGTAAAACCAATACTTTGGATGAGCTAAACAAATTTTCAGTGAAAAAGTGGAAGTGAGAACAACAGCTAACAGATGTTATATTTCAGCTTCTGATCTAAATTGCTCGCTTTAGCTCGTTTTTCTTAGTACAAATATCAATGGTGTTGGACCACATCGTTTGTTGATTGGTACTTACTTGCCGCTAACCGGTAAATTTTTTTGGCGTTTTTTCGTTAGTCAGCTATAATCTTCGCCTTTGACGCAAGTCGGTTAACCCCATCTCCTCACCTAGAATACTCTTCCTGAATCAGAAAAATATTGATAATGTTAGACCATGTCGGTTGTCGGTTGGTATTTACTTGTCGCTAATCCGTAATATATTTTTTTTGCGTTTTGTTGGTAGCTGTCAGTTCTTATGTTCAACTCGGTTCTAAGGCACTTTCAAACTGGTGTCGACTGCGTCAACGCCCTTTGACAAAATTGCAGAATGTGAGAAAAAAGCACCAAAGAAAAGCCTCGAAAATCAGAAATAGGAAACGTAGTACAAGTTTTGGCTCCATCAAATGAGAAAAACTGGCAAAAGATTCGCTTCTTCCCGAGGATAAAGTAGAAATATGTGCGCTTTACTATTCAACTAAACTGGATTCCTTGGTCAAAATTGTAGAATGCAAGAAAAAAGCGCCAAAGAAAAGCCTCGGAAATCAGAGGTAGGAAACGTAGCACAAATTTTGGCTCCGTCAAATGAGAGAGACTGGCAAAAGATCCGCTTCTTCCCGAGGTTAAGGTAGAAATATAATATATGCGCTTTACTATTCAACTAAATTTGATTCCTTGGTCAATTCATTTACAACACGAATTGGACAAACTGCAGCTGCAGACGAAATGATGTGTCACAAGAACAGAGTTAGAAGTGTATAAAGTTTGTCTAAATAAAACCTTCGACTGAATTTGATTGTGTTAGGCGATCCAACTAGATCAGACACGGAAATTCTGGTGAGTTCGATTATCGAACGATGTGGGCAACGAAAAATAATATCATTGTTTTGCCACAAGAATATAAGATTCATATCTTCAAGCTAACGTGTAATTTTCTTTTTGTTAAATGAACAATAGATATCTGTGGTAGAGATTGAAAGGCTGGCTTTAATACAAAGACAGTCGAACGTCTCCTGGGCGAGCATTCGAAATGTCAAGTCTAGGCGTTTGCTTTCGGGAGGTAGGCCTGTCCAAAAAGTACTTATATTTCTTGATATTTTTTATGTAAACGTTAATTAAATGCTTTATTTTCTTCACGATAACTTCTACATCCGCAAAGAAATAAAACTTAAAACTTAGCTTTAAAAAGTTATTCTCAAATATGGGCGAAATTTGAGGATACTCGAAAACGTAAACAAACGCAGTTACTAAAAGTTGCCTAGCACAATCGAGACAGGCCGAAGGGGAGGAGGTCGCCTAAAAGAGGTCAGGGTCCATATTTCAGGTAACTTGCAGATGGCGATAAGACCCTTCTGTCAACGCTTAACAAAACCTATGGTAAAAAACCGTTTGCGGCTTATTTAAGGGAAAAACATCTTAGATCTATGGTGATTGTTTTGTATCTCACAAATGATCTAACGCAGCGTTTGGGACAATTGACGTGAAAGAAACTTGGCTCGTTTGTTTCTTCATTCACGTGGTAACGCTATTTCAGGAATTTTAAACCTTCTGGTAGCTCCACTTTTATGAGATCTGTTGAAACAATTTTCAGTTTCCACTCGTTCTGGATCTGTTGGGATAGAGTTAAGTGCAGTGGTTAATTATGTTTTATCAGAGCAAGTATGTAACTCAAAATAAAAAAGATAGTATGCTTTATTAACGTTAAATAACGTTTACCGTTGCACAATCTACAGGGAGCTTTTCCCGGATGTAGTGGTCGTATCGATTCTACGAGTGTTTTAGTTCCCAGTAAAACGCTCTCGTCCATATAATAAAGTCATCTAGGAATTCTGTGTCCAGAATCAAGAAGCGTTGACAAAAATTATCAAACAAGATATACTTATTATAAAGAGAAAACTAAAAACCATAAGTTTTGTAGGAGGTCCAAATCATCGAGGTGGAGTACAAGCGGGTTTGGAACGCTGTGATACCAGCTTTAATTCCGACTTGGTATTTTTATTTAACGTTGGTACGTTCTTCGAAATCTTTTTACTCGAAACGTGGAATTTATTGAAACAGTGTCCAATATTTTTACCAAAACGTGCATGCAATGAGTTAAGTTTAAAGTTGACTTAAAGAGTTCTAGAAAATCTCTTGCACTTCAGTTTCGGTTCCGTTCCGTAAGATGGCTCGAAACCTTCCAAAAAGGTCCTGAAAAAATCCAGAATGACAATTGCCACCTTAAACACGTCTCACGTTTCATATCAGATCCTAGAAAGTCATAGCGATTAAAAAAACTCGACTTAGACCCGAGATAATTCGGTTTCACTTCATGAGACTGCTCTGATAGCTTCCGAAAGGGCACTGACTTACTTAGTTATTTGCTTATTTACCCACCTACGTAGTTACCTTCAGCCAGGCTTACTTACTGGCTTTTAAAATCCAGTTTCCACAAAAAAGGTTGGAATTGGTTTAGGCATCTATATTGCATGGAAACAACGGCAAACATAGGCATTTTATGCATGCAGGAGTTATTTTTATTGGATAGGTGGGTTGAGGTGGGACACTTCGTGTAACTGATATCTTAATTTTTGTTTAAAAAAAAAGCAATTTTAAAAAGAACGAAAATATTGCATTGTTTTACTTTAACTAAGAAAGGGGGAAAAAGAACCTTCTAGTCTGTCTGAAGTGAGACGACACAAAAACAAAAATAAATGGCATTAGTGCCACGCTCACAGTATTCTCCTTCGCAGCCATAGTTTGGTCATGTCCCACAACGCCCTCGTTTCCTCCTTGGAGAGAGAGCGCGTCGCGTGACGAGACCAAATAACGGTCGCGAAGGAGACTACGTTTTTTGCCGATCCTCAGCCGTCTGACACAAAATAAAAATGATTCCTTTAAAGTTAGTTGTCTCAAGAATTTCATTCCACGTAACTTTACTGCGGAAAACAATCTGGAACTCTGTTTGATCTCTAGTAGACCTTAACCAAAGATCTTCATTCTTTAGATAGGGGAAGAAAAGGGGCTCCTTGTTTGGTTGTTGCCTATATAAACTTTGTCCTCTGTTTGTGGAATACGTGATAATGCAGGTTGTTTAAAAAAAAA
Organism: Stylophora pistillata; assembly: GCF_964205215.1. Lineage (NCBI taxonomy): Eukaryota > Metazoa > Cnidaria > Anthozoa > Scleractinia > Pocilloporidae > Stylophora > Stylophora pistillata. The sequence continues at coordinate 16,371,931 of NC_142528.1, read as the reverse complement.
TGAACACTCGATGGGGTAAAGTCCAAGGTAGTCAAAAGTGAATTTGATTGGTGGAAGACGTAAAAACACGTGAGAATCGCGTTAAAAATTCACTAAAAAATATCACTGAGTTCCACGTGAATTTCCTAGGGTTGTATAATTCAGTTAGAATATTAGATTATATGCAGGTTCTTCACAAGGAAATGACACGCAGTGGAGCAAAGTCTAATGAAGCGAAACTGAACTGATTGGTAGAATACAATTCAAGCACGTAATAAAATAGCCTTACATATATGTAGTGTAATGTTTGGTTATGTTATGTTTGGACTTTGAACGTTGTTGTTGTAGTACGTGTTGGAAAGTGTAGGTTGTTTGGCTTGTGCGTTGTGAGTAAAGAAGCTGTAAACAAAACAAGTTTTAACTGAAAAGTAAAACATAAAATTACCAGCCAACCTTTGTAATCCCAATAAATCTTGTACTAGAGCGACAACGCTCTCACGAAGGCCCCCTGATTCCATGACAACATTAGCAAGAAAACAATGCGCAAACGCTCTGATTGATGCGAGATATGCTGTGATAGGTTTGTGCAAGATAAATAACTCATTGCAGCAATCTGATTGTACCCTAATGCGCCAATCTGATTGGGCAAAATGCATACCCTAATGCAGAAAATCTGATTGATGCTAGATACATACCCTAATGCAGCGATCTGATTGGCGCGAAAGACTGCCACCCGATACGCTTACATAGAGTTATAAAAAGACAACTCTAGTTTAGAGTATCGAGTGGTATAGTAAAATAAAGTGTTGAAACTAAAAAATCATGCTTGAACAATTTTGGAAGGAAATGGGAGGGAGGAAGGGGCAACTGCACGCTTCAAAAGCAAATTGAAAGTTGATTACCACACAAGCATCTATTTGATGCGAAAACATGTCCGTGTATTTGAATCAAACATAATCTGTTCTTAGGATCTGACATTTGACCACAGAAAAATACAGTATACTGATTTGAGCTCTTGTGAACGGCTTATATATATAGTCCTTCATTCTTCTAAGGATTGGTGAACTTAAATGTACCGAATCGAAATGAACTATTACTAAATTCAATTATACTTCGAAACACTCGTCTCAATTTAACAATGCAATGTCTATACACTCTTGAAACCTCAAAATACAACAGTGGCTTTAAGGTAAGTCTAACACAACAGTAACTTCACCACATATATCAGCCGCTGACCCGCCACCGGCTCTTGTCTTTTTCATTCCCTCACAAGATGGATGGGAACGCAGATAATACGGCCGAAGAATTCCACACCCATCCGCCGCCTGAAGTAAGTGGTACCCGTCAGTCTCCCACAGAATCGGTAATTCAGGCTCCCGTTGCCGACCAGTCCGTTTTAAATACCCTGTCTCAAGCAATTCTCTCTGTCATTAAGCAAGACTTATAAGACCACGCGATCGACTGATCGTGCGTTGACAAAGCCGCAGCGCCTGTGGGCCAGTCGGCCGAACAATCTGCCGTCGAGTCTGTGGACCAAACCGGCAAAGTAAAGTGAACAAAAAGACATCTTCCTATCGATGTCGTGATTGATGAGAATACTCAATCCAAACGCCCACGCGGCGATAAATCCACTTCCTACGCCAAAACCTTACAAGCAGATCAGTCGCCCGCTAATGAGGACAACGACCTTGACGGCCTTTTGTCCCCTAACTCTCGTGGAGATCCTAGTGAAGAACTTGATGCGCTTCGTAAATCTTTGTTAAAGCCTTTACAACGATTCGAGCGAAGAACCATCATTCGAGAATTTCCAAGGCCAGCAACAGAGGAAGCCTTCACTCCTAACTTAGACAATTATCTACCTTCCATGATTTCGGGGATCAAAACGCATCATAATTCACTGAGAGATATACAGGATAAAATTCTTCATGTCTTGGGTCCGCTTGCGCACTACATGAAAACTTTACGCTCATGCAGGATTCCATAGAGAATGAAGAAATCATTCTCGATAAAGCCACAGTTGATGCTATGTTTGGCTGCGTTAAGAAAGCCATTAGGCTGGTAGGAGATACATCTACCCAGGTCTCATCTAAACGCAGAGAACAAGTTCTGACTAAACTTAATCCAGTCCTGGCGTCTTTGGGGAAAGAAGACTTCCCAGACTCAGGCAAGCGGCTGTTTCGAGATGGTTTCGAATCCCGCTTAAAACTTCGCTCTGAAACAGCAAATACTGTGGCCGACGCCAAGAAAGCTGGTAAATCTCTTTTTCGTGGCACTGCCCCCCGAAAGTTCCATAAGCGTTTTCGGGGTGGCAGAGGTCAATATAGAGCTCCCTACCGAGGCTTCTTTCGCCTCACATCAAGCTATAAGGCCACAAGCACATCTTTCAGAGGCAGGAGCAGAGCCCCATTTACCCAGTCCCAAGGGACATATCAGCCAAACCACAACAATAGTTCCGGCTCGCCCAAGTCACTTCCCATCAGGTATGTTCAAAAACCTTTTGAATTTCCCCAAAACCTACCTCAGGCAAGCCGATTGAAACATTTTTTTATCAGCATGGGAACAGATTACAAAAAGGACCCCTGGGTCCTCCACGTAGTCTCTGGTTATCAAATAGAGTTTCTAGACATCCCTGTACAGCAAAAAGCCCCTCTCCCTATCCCATGTTCATTGGAACATCAAAGCATAATAGATCAGGAGGTTTGGGAACTGCTGTTAAAAGAGGCGGTCCATTTGGTCCAACCCAACTTTCAACAGGAACCCGGATTCATCAGCTCCCTTTTTGTTATACCCAAAAAGGGTGGGGGCCACAGGCCAGTGATAAATCTAAAACCCTTAAACTGTTTCATCCCATATGAACACTTCAAAATGGAGTCCATACACATGTTGAAAGATCTTTTTAAGAAAGGGGATTATATGGTGAAGATAGACCTCAAAGATGCATATCTGACAGTCCCAATTTGGCAGAATCACCAGAAATATCTCAGATTTCTGTGGAGGGATTCACTTCTGGAATTTGCATGCCTCCCCTTCGGTTTAGTCAGTGCCCCAAGGGTATTCAAAAAATTGTTAAAGTCGGTGTTTTCAATACTGAGACAAAGAGGATTTCGCCTGATTGCATACCTAGACGATATCCTTCTTATGGCGCCCTCAGTGGAACAGGTCCTTCAGCATGCGGCTTCGACTCTAAATCTTCTAGAGGGGCTAGGCTTTACAGTGAACTACCTAAAGTCAGTACTAGTTCCTTCCCAACAAATGGAGTTCCTAGGGTCGCTCATAAACTCGCTCGACTTAAGCCTCAGCCTCCCCAGGGACAAAATAAGAAAGATCCAGTCGAAATGCCAGGATCTGTTAAACACCCCGGTTACTACTGTAACGGAATTGTCAAAATTCTTGGGCCTCCTGTCCCCATCCATACAGGCAGTCTTTCCGGCACCCCTCCACTATTGGTACCTCCAGCAAGCAAAAAACTCTGTTCTCAGATTTCGCAGATCTTACGAAGCTTTAGTCCATCTAGACTCAGAGTGCCTCGAAGAGGTACAGTGGTGGAAAAACAACCTAGTAGCATGGAATGGGAAAGCCCTAATCCAACAATCAACAGATTTGGTCATAGAGACGAATGCCTCACTTCGAGGATGGGGAGCCCACTATCAAGGGATGTCGACAGGAGGTCGACGGCTCCCCGAAGAGGCCCCATGTCCTATCAATTGCCTAGAATTGTTAGCAGGCTCACTAGCCATAATGTCCTTTACAAAGAACAAGGACAAGGCCAAGGCTCAGGTACTACTACTGATGGACAACATTTCAGCGGTAACCTAGATAAACAAAATGGGAGGGACACACTCCCCCATGTTATCTTATCTAGCCAAACATTTATGGGACTGGTGTCTCACCCACAATATTCTGTTGACAGCACGCTACATCCCATGAGTACAGAATGTAGAAGCCGACAGGGAATAAAGGATATTTCGGGATTCCAGCGAATGGAAACTGCATCTAGGGGTTTTCAACCACCTCCATCAGAATTGGGGCCCCCTGAACGTCGACCTCTTTGCCTCCCGTCTCTCATACCAACTAGATCAGTCTGTAAGCTGGTGTCCAGACCCTCTAGCAGTTCACACGGATGCACTCACCCTGCACAGGGCAACCTTTCGGGGCTATGCCTTTTCCCCCATCTGCTCTGATAGGCCGATGCCTTCACCAAATTCAGTCAGCAGGTGTCACACATAGTGCTTGTAGCACCATTTTGGCAAGCTCTACCCTGGTATCCACTTCTGTTAGACCTGTGCATAGACTTGCCCCTCCTCCTACCAGTTCAGGAAGATCTACTGACCCAAGGAAACAGAACCCACCCTCTCAAACACTTACAGCTAGCTGGGTGGCCTCTGTCAGCAGAGGTTACCAAACGGCAGACATTTCTGTACAGAGTAGAGAACTTTTCTTGGCAGCCTGGAGGAAAAATACAACTAGTGCCTATTCCTCCGCCTGGACAAAATGGAATAGCTGGTGTAGTCAACAGGTCAATGTTAATCCCCTTTCACCATCTTTAACTGATATTTTGGATTTTCTCGCACTCCAGTTTCGTGAGGGTAAAGAGTACAGAACCAGTAACGTCTATCGCTCTGTACTTTCCGCTGTCTTGCATGTAATTGATGGTCACAAGGCAGGCTCTCATCCACTAGTATGCCAGTTGCTCAAGGGCGTGTTCCAACTTCGCCCACCACAACCCCGGTATGCTACAATGTGGCAGGTCTCTAAACTAGTACAATATATTTCGTCTTTAGGCTCAAACTCCAATCTTTCCACAAAAATTCTGTCCTACAAGCCCGTCGGATTGTTTGCCCTTACCGCCCTAGACAGGGCCTCTGGTCTTGCAGCCCGTGATCTACGCCTTAGATACTTTCACCCTGAAGGAGTTCAGTTTTAACTCCCGGTTCTTACCAAAACTGCCCGACAAAGCCAGGATCCAAACTCTTGCTTTCATGTTAGCTTCCCCGATAATGAGCATCTCCGTGTTTGTAAGTGCCTACAGGAATATGAGGCTAGAACGCTTCAATGGAGACCACATGACCCTTCAAAACCTAATAAGCTTTTCTTATCACACATTAATCCTCACAATCCTGTCTCCGCTGCCACACTGGCCAGGTGACTGAAAGAGCTGAAGCAAATGGAAGGCGTTGACACTACTATATTTAAGGGTTACTCAGTGCGTGGGGCGGTTGCTACGGAGGCAGCCAAACAGGGTTTCTCTATCCCTGACATTCTGCAGTTTGCTGACTGGTCTCTGGCGAGCACCTTCACAAAGTTTTATTACCGACCCCAATTTGACACTTCTCCAGGGAGGGAGATCCTATCAAGTACCACTCAAATTTAGTACAAGTACGGCTTTGAACATGCATTGTTAAATTTAGACGAGTGTTTCGAAGTATAATTGGGGATTATGCAAGGCTGTTTACAGCTGAGGTATAATCTAAATTATACAAGAATCAGGAGGCGAGATTTAACAATGCAATCCCTCCCTTACCCTCCCGTCAGTGTTGTATTTCCCCTTTTTCTGCTTTCTTTCAGGATAGCCTTCGTCCATGAAAAAGACAAGAGCCAGTGACGGGTCAGCGGCTGATATATGTCGTGAAGTTACCGTTGTGTTAGACTTACTTTAAAGTCACTGTTGTATTTTGAGGTTTCAAGAGTGAATAAAGAGACACTGCAATGTTAAATCTCGCCCCTGATTCTCGTATAATTTATATTATACCTCAGCTGTAAACAGCCTTGCATAATCCCCAATTGTTCCACAATAAATGAAGTTTCTCGTACACTCTGTAGGTTAGGCACGACTTCCGTTTAAAAATGTTTCAAAAGCAGATAAAGTATTTAAGTCTCCATTTCATTTAAATTTTAAATTTCAAGGTGACATCACAAGTAATCGATTATTAATACTTCTAAACTTCACAGCCTGAGATCTAGAGTGGAATTGAGTCCTGAACTATTCATTTGGAAACCTTACAAGAGGAGACATTGTCGGTTTAAGTTGCATTAAATGTGAAGCATTACAAAACCATCAGGCCACCTTTTACATTATGATTGTACATTGCTGATAAGAAGAGAGTGATATGTATACAATTCAATCAATCAACAATCATAATTCAAAAGAAGCGGCGCCAATTATTGGCGACTTCTATACGATTTAGTATCCACCGAGTATCCGTAGAATGGTAAGCAAGGAAACATCTCCAGAATTGAGACAGTGATGATCTATTTGTCCAGAAAAAAAAGCTCTTTCCGATAACAAGAATTTTCAGATCAAGATAGGATTATATAGATTATACCAAATATAGTGAGAATATTTAAGCGGTATGAATTGTCACGAGCAGAGAGACAACAGCGTGTAAAACTAAATTGAGGCCTTCGCGGTCTATGAATCGGCACAGTTACTAGACTCAACATGTGTATCTTTTCTTATTTTTCAAAACAGCTTCGTGGTGCTCGAAGCTCTTCCTTTTCTCTTGTAGCCGAGATAAATACCTCCTGACCTTCACCACGCCGACATGATCTTGGCCATATTTGAAATATAAATTACCAATGCTTAATCAAGACAATGCTTGGCCTCTTCGAGTTCGTCTAGGTCATTGTGCACACACCCTAGCTTATAGTAAGAATGTGCGACATATACATGCTCAGGTTCCAGCTTTTTTCATAGGAATCTCCAGTGCACGTTTATAGAAGTCTTTTGCTAGAGCTGTTTCGCCTAACGCACTTTGTAAATTACCTAGATTGTTATAAGAGGATGCGACGCGAACATGTTCAGGTCCCAACTTTTTCAGACCAATCTCCAGTGCACGATTATGGTAATCTTTCGCCTGGTCTGTTTCGCCCAGCCTACTGCGCAAAGTACCCAGATTGTTGTAAGAGCTTGCAACATCAACATATGTTCAGGTCCCAGCTTTTTCAAAGGAATCTTCAGCGCATGCATAAAGTAATCTCTTGCTTGATCATTTTCGTCCAGCGCGCGGTGTAAACTACCCAGATCGTTATGAGAGGCGGCAGCATCTACATGTTCAGGTCCTGGCTTTTTCAGTTTAATCTCCAGAGCAGGCTTATATTAGTCTTTTGCTTGGTCTGTCTTGCCTAGCGTGCAGTGTTAAGTACCCAGATTGTTGTAATAGCGTGTAACATAAACATGTTCAAGTCCCAGCATTTTCAGTTTAATCTCCAGTGCACGCTCATAGCGGTCTTTTGTTTGATATGTTTCTCCCAGCGCACTGTGTAAACTACCCAGAATGTTGTAAGAGGCTGCAACATTAACATGTTCAAGTCCTTGCTTTTTCAGATTAATATCCAGTGCACGAATGTCGGAGTCTTTTGCTTTATCTGTTTCGCCTACGTCACAATGTAAGTTACCCATATTGTTATAAGAGGCTGCGACATCGACATGGTCAGGTCTCAGCTTTTTCAGAAGAATCCTAAGGCACGCTCACAGCAGTCTCAGTTGTTTCGCTTGAGTTCTCTCGGAGCTTTTCCAGTTTTTCCACAAGTGTTGTTGCTTTTTCCAGAAGCACCTTGTCTTTCTCTAGAAGTTCCTCTTCCTTCTCTTTAACTTCTTGTTCCAAGTCGTCAACCTTCCGTAAGACTTTGTTTAACTCCTCTGTGGGGTAGCTTGTCTGATTTTTGAACCTCTTGGATTTTCAATATGGGAAGACCGAGGGCGTGGAATACAGTTTCAACCGTTGAAATGGCATTTTGGAAATCTCCGTCGGAGAGGTGGCCCCGTGGCACATATGCAAACTCTTCTTTTCGAGATTTCCGCAGGTCGTTCTCATTTGATCAAACTATTGAACTAAGACTGCTGATGCAATCTGAAAAAAGGATAACGTAAAACAGTATGGTACAGTCCCCTTCAGCTCTATCGCCGATTTACATGGTTGATAACAGCTGGGCGTTTCTACTCCTGTTTCGAGGGGACTCACCATTCCAGAAGGTTGGTCTTTCCATTCTCGTAATGTTGTCTTGTAGCGACTGCCCCATTCTTGTTTAAAGATTGTTCACAGACCCTCAGTTAGAATATCAGTGACAAAGTAACAACTCTTGTTGTAATTTAGCTGTTCTCCCGTGTATTCAAAGGTAGCGACTATTTTCAAGTAGAATCTGCAAAAAAAACCATAGTTTTGTTTGTAGGCAATCGGCTAGTCTTTGTGAACTAATGTTTTCTAAAAAGTTTTTTTAAGCGTCGTGCTTAAACACGTTTATGTAGATAAGGGATGGGCGAGGGACAACGAAGTTAATTTCGTTTTTCCCATAGCGTGGGGTGAATCATGAAATGAGAGGAGAGGGACAAATAGAGAATCAAGGTTACTTGTACCACTTTTGCATCACAATGATTTTTTTTTCTCAACCGAGAAGATAAAAACAGTCTGAGTTACACGGATACAATCCATGTCGTGTAAAGATAGTTGTTCGGCTTGTGGTTCTTCTGTTTGTTTGGTTTTTTTGGACTTAGGAAAAAGCAATAAAGAATTCGCACAGAAAGCAAAGCAGCTCTGATGTGATAACCACGATATTTCAACAGCCACAAGTCGCGCGAGAATTTAAGTCATGTACAGAGGTTATATTCGTCTAAATGGTTCTTCCTAAGAACGGCTTTTTTCAAGGTAAAAATAAACGAAAATTATATCAATGCTTGATGCTGCATGAAATTTCGTTTATCATCTTGCAAATGTTTAGATTCTTCCTTTTCAATTGCTAAAATGCGTTCTGATCTACGTTTCTAACGAAAAAAGAAAGTAAAACTATGACACATGAGATGCTTCCTTTCTTCATTCTCAATCACGTAAACAGGAAAATCAAACCGAAAGCAGGGTGGCCCTTTACAATAATCTCGTGATACTGTGTCTGGTTTTAGGGCTTCTCAGCCCACAAATAAGGAACAATACACTGGTCTGACACATAGTAAGTAGGTATTTTTCTACAAAACTCACGCAACGGCGGAAGTGGGGGGGGGGAGATAGGGGTAGCATATCAACATATACTCTGTTCTTCATTCCAACTATTCAGGGCACCCGTGTTAGGTGTGATAAGTACGGTAATAGACTTGAGATTCTTAAACTGAGATCAACAGCTAATCAAGGATCCCACGAGGGTAACGCAAGATTCAAAAACACTGCTAGATGTGATTTACACAAATCGCCCTCAGAATGTTTATAGTCAAACAACAACAAACATATGAAACATATGTATGAACTGCGGTTATGAGACGTATATGTGAACGATCCTTCGCAGTAAAGCGCTATTTGAGCAATAGTGAAAATCAGACCTGAAAAAAATTTCAGGCCTGTACGGGATTCGAACCACTGACCTCTGCGATACTAGTGCAGCGCTCTACCAATTGAGCTAACAAGCCAACTGGGAGCAGGCCATCAAATTAATTCGACATAAACCCGTAGATGATAAATCAAACAACAACAAACATATGAAACATATGTATGAACTGCGGTTATGAGACGTATATGTGAACGATCCTTCGCAGTAAAGCACTATTTGAGCAATAGTGAAAATCAGACCTGAAAAAAGTTTCAGGCCTGTACGGGATTCGAACCACTGACCTCTGCGATACTAGTGCAGCGCTCTACCAATTGAGCTAACAAGGTTTATGTCGAATTAATTTGATGGCCTGCTCCCAGTTGGCTTGTTAGCTCAATTGGTAGAGCGCTGCACTAGTATCGCAGAGGTCAGTGGTTCGAATCCCGTACAGGCCTGAAACTTTTTTCAGGTCTGATTTTCACTATTGCTCAAATAGTGCTTTACTGCGAAGGATCGTTCACATATACGTCTCATAACCGCAGTTCATACATATGTTTCATATGTTTGTTGTTGTTTGATTTATCATCTACGGGTTTATGTCGAATTAATTTGATGGCCTTCTCCCAGTTGGCTTGTTAGCTCAATTGGTAGAGCGCTGCACTAGTATCGCAGAGGTCAGTGGTTCGAATCCCGTACAGGCCTGAAATTTTTTTCAGGTCTGATTTTCACTATTGCTCAAATAGTGCTTTACTGCGAAGGATCGTTCACATATAATGTTTATAGTGTTAAAACCATTCCCGCCGGCTTAAGTGACCATGATATGATTGATTGTGTCCGGAAGCTGCATAACCATAAATTCCAGCCAAGAACCATCACCTGTCGTAACTATGCTAATTATGATCCTACATCCTTTTGCAATGATTTACGGTCCAATAGTCTCACACCTGTCTTTAAATCCTCCTGTGTTAATGAAGCATGGTCTTTTTTTTTGAAAGCCATTCTGAAAAAATGTATTGATAAGCATGCGCCAGCTATAAAGAAGAGGATCAAAGGGAAACTCTGCCCATGGCTTACACAGAAGGTAAAGCAAGAAATGAATACCAAAGATCAGCTTTTGAGAAAAGCGAGAAAGACAAATCGTGAAATTGACTGGTCTTCGTACAAGCGCCAACGAAACAAAGTTAACGGTATGGTAAAAAATTGCAAAAGCAGGTATCACCGTGAACTCTTAGAGGAGACTGTGGGTTCACCTAACAAATTTTGGTCAGCTATTAAAAAACTATACCCTACAAAGTCTACAAAGGAACCAGGAGCAGCTTTTCTCGTTAATGGAGCAGTAGAAACCGACAAAGAGGTTATTGCAAATTCGTTCTGCAAATTCTTCACTGATGTTGCGGGATCTCTAAAAAGAAAGATCTTCCCTCTTTGTAATTTTGTCTGGAAAAGGCCCCTTACAATAGACACTCAGCAGCCGCTAGAGAACTTTGAGTTTAGATCAGTCTCGGATAAGGTTGTCTTTAATGCATTAAAGAGCCTTAAGAGAAATAAGTCCTCTGGCCTTGACAACTTTCATTCTGGAATGTTAAAGGACTCTGCTGATATAATAGCCAAGCCTCTCACACATATAATTAACCTGTCTCTCGCAACAGGGTCTATACCTACTGACTGGAAAGCGGCTAAAATTGTACCACTTTTTAAATCTGGTTCAATGGCCGAAATCGACAATTATAGGCCTATTTCAATACTTCCTTCAATGTCAAAGATCCTGGAGAAAGTGGTATTTAGGCAGCTGATGGCTCATTTTGAACAGAATGGTCTACTTTCTCATTTTCAGTACGGCTTCCGTCGCATGCGCTCTACTGAACTGGCCGTTACTCATCTAACCGATGTTATCAGAAGAGAAGGTGAGAATGGTAACCTGACAGGCTGTGTTTTTATCGATCTATCAAAGGCGTTTGACACCATCAGTCACTCTGGCCTCCTAAGCAAGCTTTCAACTTACGGAGTTCGTGGAACAGAACTCGCATGGTTCACTGATTACCTTTTCTGCAGATCACAAGTTGTCCAATATAAAGGCGTGCTATCAGAACCTCAATCCATTCTCACAGGTGTTCCTCAGGGAAGTATCCTGGGTCCTATCTTATTCATTATCTTTTTCAACGATGTACATAAACCGCTTCAACACTCGAAGATTATCACTTATGCCGACGATTCAGTCATCTATACCTCTTCTAAAGATATTGATACTATACAGAGAAGCCTAGCGAGGATATGAATAACCTGTGTGAGTGGTTTAAAGACAACGAACTGATCATTAACCTAAAAAAGGACAAGACGGAGTCTATGTTATTTGGAACAGCTAAAAGAATCAACCTTCAAGACAAGGAACTTAAACTTTCTGTTAATGGGACACTCATCAATAACACCTATAAGTACTTAGGTATTCACCTTGACTCATCACTAAACCTTGCATCACATTTTGACCGAATCTATAAAAAAGCTGCAACCAGAATTAATCTCTTGCGATCAATTCGTCCTTTGATCGACCAAAAGTGTGCAGAATCGATCTATAATACTATGATCGCACCTATTTTTACCTATTGCGGAACACTTGGTCTTAGCTTTCCGGATTACCGAAAGGAAATGATAAAGAACATCGAACGACGAGGCTTTAAAGTTATTGGCAATAGTTCTTTTAATCCCCCATCCGTGAACAATTTGATCAAGCGTAAAAGCTGTTTGTTTGTTTTCGACTGTCTCCTGAATAATGTTTGCACACCCTTTAAGAACTACTTCGAAAGACTGGTTCATTCTAAGGCCACTAGGAATAACGGTATATCAGTGAAATTACCCAAAGTACGTTTAGAATTTGGTAAAAAGAGCTTCTATTACCAAGGAGCAAAGACTTTCAACAACCTGCCTGCTGAACTAAGGTCGTTAGATTCGAGACTGAAATTTAAGAACAAATTGCGAGATTATTTTAGTTAAAAAAATTCGATCTAAACGTGGTTATAGGTATCCTTTTTCAGAGCATTTTATTTTATTGTATGCTTTTCTAGACCTTAAGATCAATGATTATATCTTGTTAAGTTTTATTTTATTTATTATTTATTATTTTGACAGGACCCCAAGGACAACAGTGTTACACACTGATGGGTTTTCAATCCTGTATAAAATTTCGTTATTATTATTATTATTATTATTATTATTATTATTATTATTTACCGCCTCCCGGTTAGCTCAATGGATAGAGCGCTGGACTGTTGTGTGGGAGGTCGAGGGTTCGAGCCCCGGCCGGACCAACACTCAGGGTCTTAAAATAATCGAGAAGAATATGCTACCTTTCTATAACATCAAGAAATGATTAGATATTCTAGTCTTCTCGGATAGGGACGAATAAATTGAGGTCCCGTCTCCTGCAGGGTTAGGGTAAGGAGACGTTAATTTCCCACGCACGAGATTACTGTGTGATGGATGTCCTCCCCTGGGGTGGGATGGGTGGGTAACAGGACCCCCGTTGATACCAGTGTTTACTACACTGAAGGGGCTATCCTGTATAAATATAGATGTCTACTTCTACTACTACTTCTAACTATGTTCGCATTTCCTGATCTAGAACTCTTAGATAAAGGAAGCTATGTTCGCACTTCCTGTTCTAGAATTTTCAGATAAATTTACTTTTCAGAGCAGCAACAAGGATGAAACATTAAATTAAAAGCTTTTTTACGGAATCCATGCAATTTAAAATCTCGTTAAGTACAATAATTGGTTCTAATATTAAGCGTGAAAATTCTAACCAAACATTAAACCACTCATGTCACTAAAAATCACGTAAACAATTTGTACTATCAAACGTCGATAGTAGCCATCTTGGGGTGTTGTTAAGTTACTTGTGCTGCGGGGAAGGAAGAGACTTTCTCAAGGATACTCTGAAAAGTAAAGAAACGGAGATGGACTTTTTGGGGCGTCCTTTAAGCCGATTATCCTTTGTGATATTAAATAAGGAACTTTATAGGCCTGTGAAACGTTGTCAAATGACAGGTTATGTGTTCAGAAGATTGATAAACATCACCATTTACAATTTGAAGAGATGAAAAATCGTGGTTCTCCCGATGGTGCATTGAAGAACAGTACATCTTTCAAAGGAAGTTTTCATTTATTCAATCGCTTAAGGTAGTTCTTAGTTATATTATGCTATGCAGAAATCTTGGGGAGACGTTGCTAAAACTTTACTTATTTAGGGAGTACAATGTTGTATATTTGATTTTTTTAATTGTTGACAAACACCAGCAGTGCTAAACCACTAACTGTTTCAATTTGACAGTGCTTTTATCTCCAACGGTATGGAAGATATTTTTAAAAGATTAGTTACAATACTTACATTTACTGCGCAAAATTACATAAAGACAACCATACACATCAGCTCACATCTTTCGCTGAAAATTTTGCCATAATGGGTCTTAAACTATACTTCTGTCTGCCTCAGCTACATTACACACAGTCAAAATGATACAATTATTACTGACACCAAATAATATATGGGTCTTCAAGTACTTCATATTTCAACCGTGAATTGATTCATTCGTGGTAACTGTTTGTCGGTCTTACAAATTCTTCTACTTTGTGTTTGGCTATATGCAACAGACGGATAACGTCTTCCATATACCTCTTTCAACCTGGCAGTTTAATTGTGCTCTGGTTGTTAATGCCTTGCTTTACTTTTGCAATAAAAATATTGACAAGCTATGTGTGGTTTCTAATAAACATTAATCAGTTCCCGGATGATAATAAGAACAACGACGCGCAAAACACACTATTTAAACGTGGTCCTCTAACGTCCTACAAAGTAAGTGTAGCTTTTCGTATATACCCTGATTTCTTCCATGCAACTCCTTCCCCTAGGTTGGCTTATCATTTATGATCCTTTTTTAATTTGTTGAATAATACTTATACGACTGAGAACAGTTCAGCGATGATAAAATTTCTACAGTATCAAAGTTTAATGGTTTTGGTATGTTTTTATCGTCTTGTCTAACCAATGCCAAAAAAAGCTTCGATACCGTCGGTTTTCATCTTCTTGTCTAACCAAAGAAAAGTTTCAAAACCTACAGCTCTGAGACCGTGCGCGCTGTTGCGCGTGAAGAGGGATTACAGTGGCACTACATTGACGTACAGTCTTTCGTATGCGAGTTAGAACAACAGGTGGTTCTGTCCCAATGCTTCTTCTCGTGGGAAAGCAATTTCGGCAGAACAGACATCTAAGAATTCTTCCGAATTCATCGTTGAATCTTTGGTTTAAACCAATAAACAGACAAGGATTTATGGCACTATTGGCGTGTGATATGAAAAATAAACCGGATCTCAGTCGTTCAACCCTAAGCAAAGTTATGTAAGTGTTGGTAAAATAAAATAAATGCTGCATGTGAGCTGGCAACCAACACAACGCAAACGTCACCGCCACGATGATGATCATGCGCAGTACCTTGCTCTTTGACAGTTCATTCTGATGTCTCTGGTGAACTGTTGGCTCACCTGGGATCTGGCGTGACCAAACATATCGACCAATAAGAACATGAACCCGTGCGATGAGAACAAGAGGAATCAAATATAATATCAAGAATATGGTCATGTAAAAGGCTCTAGCGATGAAAAACTGGACACTTCTGTCCGAATTAACAAAGATTTAGTAATACATAGACAGGTAAAAACGAACGATATAATATACCGACGTTTCGGCGACTTCATGACGCCATTATTAAGGGTACGACTGAAAATAAAATTAACAAATGTCGTACGCAAGCACTACGACAACGACCACGCAGGTGCTGTCCCTGAGGACCTTCTTAGCTGTTTCAAAGTTCTCAAGAAGTGCATGAACAAATTCGATTGTCTTGTCAACGAGATGCTTTACATCAAACAATTAACACCGAGTTTAAACGTGCAAACGGATTCTATCCGTGCTAAAATATTTGTGTAGCTACCTTCCCTATGCAAATTAGTTGTAACTCCTGAACTCGCATTTCTTAATTTTATTTTCATTCGTACCCTTGATAATGGCGTCATGAAGTCGCCGAAACGTCGGGATATTATATCGTTCGTTTTTACCTGTCTATGTACTTCTGTCCGAGGTAAAGAAATTCCAAACCAATCTGCATTTCCAGTGAAAACCATCAGCATTCTTTACAACATCAGAGAGCAACAGATACGGCAAAAGTAACAGGGAAGACGAGATCCATATCACTGACGTGACTAGTTTTGTGTTTCGAATGAAGCAAATGTTTCGAAGTGGATGGCAAACGGCAAAGTAACGATCCACTGTAATGAAGACTAGTGTTATGATGCTCGCCGCAATGGACTGGCTCCCCAAGAACCTAGCGAACTTACACGTGACTTTTCCCACTGCCCCTGGGATCCAGGAGAAGCCAGTATACAAAAATTTCACCTACGAGGACAGGGAAATACACAAAAGAGGTTTTTTACTAACAACCCGAGCTCATAGCGTGGGAATTAAAAAAGGTGTTAAATTGCCGGGAGTGAGTGAGAGCGTTTTTCGTAATCAAACTAAGCGATGAAGTAACATTTAATAACTGGACAACTGTTACTCACCATATACGGCATAATAAAGAGAGAAACAAAGAGATCTGCAACTGCCATATTTACAATTAAGAAATTGAAGTTAGTCCTCATCCTTTTACGAGAAACCACAATGTAAATGATACAGATGTTACCAAAGAAGCTGAGAGCGAATATAACCACATACGCTAAAGGTAGCCATGCAGTACTGCTGACAGGAAAGTAACGATTAACAACTGATGAATTTAAGTTTGCCACATCTAAGAAAAAAAGTGGGGAATAAATCAGCTTCGATTTCGAGATTTCTACAATTTTTCTAACAGATAATTTGTTAAGAACCTAATTAACTTAGCTTAGCCTTGCCTAAATAACGACGAGGAGACGAAATATCTTTTTTATAGATCTCTCTCTCTCCAGTATGCCACCCCATTTTGCCACGACTGTACAAGGAAACCTCTCGTCCGATGTTATCGAGTTTCGCGATAACAGCGCTTGAGGGGGGGGGGGGGGGAGAGAGAGAGAGAGAGAGAGAGAGAGAGAGAGAGAGAGAGAGGAAGAGAGAAGCATCTTCGCTCGAGTAAGGCGCATCATATTACTAGCGCCTGCTTATCTGCACAAGTGGGTTAACGATACCTTGAGGTTTGTACCTGACGGCTTTACCCACGTGTCGCGAAAAACACGTCGCTTCCGTTGATTTTCACTCACGCAGAGGCTGCCACGGTAACATTGAAAATTCGTATTCATCTAGAACGTGCGTAGACAAATATCTTAAAATTGGTAGCACATAAAAACGTACCTGCAATTGAAGAATTATCTGCCGTCTTCGTGCTACTCATTACAGCTCAATACTTATACCGTGGTTTTAAACCTGAAACGAAACAAGAATTATTGGTAGAAAGTAAGGTGTATTCCGTTCACCTCAAAGTCAATTATGTAGCGATTAAGTGGTCACTTCGAAGTAACATCGACCGACAGGAGGTAACATCTTCATATTACTTTTCGAAGACGTCACGTGTACGGCCCGAGTGTACCGGAAGTTGAGAAATGTAAGGTAATTTAGCAAAACAATTTCGTTCTTACACGGTCTGGGTTATATTCACATACTCTGAGTAATCCGAGGGAGTTCGACTTACCCATTCCCAAGTGTAAATTATATATTTTCAGATAATTTGTTCGGAACAGAAATGGTAGCTTAATGGTATATGTACAATAACTACGTTTATCATATAAGGGGAAAATTACTGAATTGTGATTGGTCAAGGCAGAGGGCAGTTTTTCTTAATTTTTGTAATTGCCCCGGGCAAAATTACTTAAGAGTGATTGGCTGAAAATCGCTTAGCAACGGCTGCCAAGGTAAAGAAATTCCTCTTTGTTTTGTAACAATGGTGTCCCGTTATGCGCGAGATCAGTAAGAAAACATTTTGCCCCTTATATTATAAACAAATAATCACCGTGGTTCCTCGTAAAATTAAGGATTAATATCACTTGTGTTTTCGGAAGTTGCAGAAATTGCCCTCGTCGCTGCGCGACTCGGGAAATTTCAGCAACTTCCGAAAACACGCGTGATATTAATCCTTAATTTTACTGCGCGACTCGACAATTTCAGCAACTTCCGAAAACACGCGTGATATTAATCCTTAATTTTACTCGGCCCCATTCGATTTCCTATACTTATTTAATCAAATTTTAGATTTTTACAATCACAAAGACAATTACATCAATCACTTGCTTAATCTGGGGTAGGCTTAAAACGGAGTAAAAGACTACTTTAAAATCAAGCAACCTATTATTACATCCTGCATATATCTAGAGAAGTAATTAAGTAATATATTTAAAAAATAATATTATTAAAAATTGATGCAATTTAAAATTAGAATAAAACTGTATTAAACTTATCATAATAAAAGGTCATCAAATTCTTACGAAAGATTGACAAGGTAACTCCGTTTTAAGCCTACCCCAGATTAAGCAAGTGATTGATGTAATTGTCTTTGTGATTGTAAAAAGACTCTCTTATACTAACAGGTAATTCATTCCACATTCGACAAATCCGAACAAAACAAAAATTCTTTAAGCTAAATAATGAAAACAATTAAAATCACCTGACTAAGGTATTTGACACTCTCAGGAGACAGCTATGGCGAGTCTCGACTTAACCCAATGGCTAGGTTTGGGGTTGCAGAAATCCATTGACCTTTTTCCAGTATTTTGATGTTAGGGTTACAGTTTAGGGTTATGGTTACAGTTTAGGGTTAGGGTTACAGTTTGGTTAGGGTTTGAGCAACCACAAGTCAAGTGACAAGCATTGTCATTGCCCTCTAGCACCCCGGGGCAAGTATCCAGATGGCACTGGTCTTGCTGAGCCGAAGACTTTTTGCACTAACTTGATAATTTAAAAGCTGTTAATTGCATTTTGTGCTCTAATCCCAAATTGAGCCCAACAAGGCTGTTGACAACTACCCTTCACTTCTAAATCCCCATTCTTTATTAAGATTCACACAAAACTTTCTAGTTTTAATGATATCATAACTAGTTAACAGCTTGCATAGTTAGAGACATGAAAATAGCAATATAGTGACAAAAGGAAGATTTTATTAAGACGTCAGTCCTGCTGAAAGGCACATCAAGAGTTAAATGATCAACATTCCTGAGCGGTTTGGTACAAAAGCAAAACGATACATAATCGAAAATATTTAACTTATATATATTCTTAAGACACTTGAAAAAGAAGACTAAATGATTAATTTCTCTTCGATACTTCTAAGGTAATAAATTTAACTTTTCAAGGCGCGCGCATTTTGTTCCAAATTGTTGATGTCTCTTTTGGTATAAGGTAGCCATGCCACGTTAGCATATTCAAAGCGCGAACGAACACAAGTAATATAAAGTAATTTCTTTGTACTAATATCATTTATGCTCGTGCATGTTCAATAAAGGACATTGAGCATTCTTTGAGCTTTCAAAGAGATAAGATCAACGTGATTATTCCAGTTTAAATTTTGGCTAACCAAAAACCCTTGGTCTTTCTCAACATCAACACGATCCAACTTAATCCCACCAAAATAATAGTCCCTATCGTCAATTGACCTTACACGAGAACCTTTTTCTTTATTCACCTGATTAAAATTAAGAACTTCCCCTCGAATTAAGTGCTCTGCTTTTATCAGCTAAAGGCAATTAAACTTGAATCGTGGCATTACACTAATATATAAATTCACCCAAGCCTAAAAGCGGAGCTCGCATTTATTTTCCCGCACGTCTCGTCAACAAAACTAAAGCTGCGTGGCGTTGGCGTGCCCGTGCATACTGAAAGTAGCACCTCAGTGTGCCTACGCCCGTACGGTAATGGGTCCAATTTTTTGGGCTTGATGGGTTACTACTACTATTTTGTATAATTATGGGGCTACGCTGCGCGTGCTGCGAGCTCCGCTATTATATGGTTTTATAAATAAATATTTACAAAGATCACAAACTCAATGATATGCTAGACCGGGAACGCTGAACTATTAGTGTTTACTGTAACGTTAATCAATTGGCTTATCACCACTGTTTTTCTCTTATCCTAATTACTTTACTTTATTAATTAACTATGGCATAATTTACAGAAAGCAATATCCACTGCCCGCAGTTAGTAGATTAGCTAGTCGAGGCGAGCAATGGTTACACGTATTTTATGTTTATGCCAGTACAATTGGCTCACAAGAAAGACTAGAGAAAGAAAGGAAAAAATGCTAAGTAAATAAACAAATAAATAAAAACAAATTCAATCTAATTAAGTTTACATTGCAAATATACGAAGCCGAGTTTTCAGGAAAATCTTGTTATTAAGTCGGGTAAACTAATATAATCATTTTCTTCTGAAAGTATTCGGAGTAAAGTATCGTGGACATTGGTTTTAAAGTTATTTTTGGACATTTGACGCATTTCACACGATAAACTGTTTCAGATTTTTACACTGTACCTTGAAAAAGACTTAGTATGTTTGTCTAACCTTGAGTGTTTAACATAATAGTCACCTCTTGAAGATGATCTTGAACTATATCAGTGAAAATTAGGTTTGGAAGCAAATAAGTTAGATATTTTAGTAGGTGTTAAGCTGTTAGATTTATCATGCATTAGAATAGCAACGGATTTAAGTAGAGTAGATCTAAGGGAAGAAAGCTAGAGGGGACAAAATAAGGTACTGCATGAGAATTGTAGTCACCAAAGAACATGAGGCGGAGAGCGCGTTTTTGAAGAATAAGAATTTTGTTTTTGTAAGTTCTAGCAGCTTAGCCCCATCGACTATGCCATACAATAAGAAGGGCTGAATAACCGATATGTATATGTCGTGTAAAGTATTCAGTGGTATAGTGTCTAAGGCTGGCAGTAATTCCAATTGTTGTACTTATTTTTGAAGCAATGTGGGCGATGTGGTATTTCCAAGAAAGATTTTCATCAATAAGCAAACCTATGACGTAATTTTTGCATTCTAAAGAATTGTACGAGTTGTTAATTTTGATGGTCAAGTACTTTCAAGTTGACTTGGTGATTTAACTATTCTTGTCTTGGTCTAAAAACGACAAATTAGATTTCTTTATATTAAGTGATAATTTATTTGCGATCCGCCAGTTATAAACCCTAAAAATTTCCGCAAAAACTGTAGATTCAAGCGATTTGAGATTTTTGTCAGCGTATAACAAATTGGTATCATCAATAAGTAGAACTTCAATTTATCAGAGCTGTTAGATATATCCTTTATATAAATAAGGAATAGCAAGGGTCCTGGGACCAATCCCTGTGGGACACCTGATAACACTACTTCTTTTTTGGATATGTTTAATAAGAATTAATAAGAATTAATTTATTAGAATGGTGTACCACTCCTGAGAAGAACACTTGAGGTTAAAATGCTGTAAATTGTTCCGTGATGGGTTTCATACTAGAGCAGCACTTTGAACTATAAATGTAGTTGGAAATAAACTTGAAATGAACTGAAACAGTTGGCCGTCAATTTTCTATAGTCCCCCTTTATACTCTGTTGGCGACCACTAATACCGCTCCGTACCCCTTGAAAGAGAGCCGTCATGGGGAATAGCTTTGATGGTTGACAATTAATTTTATTAGATTTTGGCAGTTGATGGTTAAATGTCAAGGCCTTTACCGGTTGACGTTTATTATGAAGAAACATTTCTTACCGTTCGACAAGATCATAACTGAGATCAAGCTTAGATCATGTCGAGAGTCTTGTACTCTGTCGAAAGCTATCATCGCCAGCATATCAATAATTTCTTCGAGATCAACGACATTTTTATCTATACTCGATGTTTAAATTGCTAAAAGCGAGGAAAACACGAACGTTCCAATCAAATCAATGAGAATTCTAAAAGTGCGAGATACTTAAGTGACAATCGAATGTAGGACAATCCTAAAAATGCACAAAATACTAACGTAACTTACGAATTCTATTAAAGAAGTATCCGAAAGTGCTTTAGATTCTAACGTAACAATCAAATAAAAAAGAATTATATAAAGTGTGCTAAATACTAACGTAACAACCGAATGAGAGAGTTTTCTAAAAGACCGCTTAATACTACCGTAAGAATCCGATGAAGGAGAATTCTGAAAGTGTGAGAGATAGTAAATATATAAATAAATAAATAATTTAGCAACGGATATTCCACTGGGTGGCTCTTCTTGTCCACTGTTTCCAGATCGAACTGGAATTTGGAATGTTGGTTTATGCAGAGGGAGGAAAACCGGAGGACCCGAAGAAAAACCCTCGGAGCAAGGACGAGAACCAACAACAAATTCAACTCACATTTGACGCCAGGTCCGGGGATCGAACCCGGGCCACAGTGATGGGAGGCGAGTGCTCTTACCACTGAGAGAAAGAGAACCCTAAAAGTGCGCGAGATACTAACGTAACAATCAAGTGAGAGAGAATTCAAAGAGTACATAAGATACTTACGTAACAATCGAATGTAGGTCGATCCTTATATGTGTAAGTTATTAACGTAACAATCGTTTGAAAGAGAATCCTAAAAGTGTGTGAAATACGATCGTTATAGTCATTATACATTGTTTACTCATAGAAATATATCTTCCTAGTAAACGTCATCCACCAAAGGCTTTGAAATTTAACCGTCCAAACTCTTTCCCAGGGTCTTTCATCCTCAAGCCTCGTGGAGCGAGAGAAGGGAGACCCTGGTTTGGTCTGGTCACGTGTTTACAAAGCAAAAAAATTTTCCTAGGGAAGAGTCGTTTATTTGCTCGATTTTTGCCTCATTTCCTTTGTCATCTTCAAAATAATCTTTATCGTTTTTTAGGTCGGCATGTTTTATAGCAGCCTTCAAGTCGCTATATCTCCGAGCAGGTATTGTATCCTCAGTTTAAAACAGAAACAAGTCCAGTGTTTAGAAGCGACATATTTGGGCAGAGATGTTGTGGCCGTTTAACCGACGGAATACAGTAAATCTTTGATTTTTCATCTTCCAGGGGGCTAGAAGATGAGAGGCCCTGGGAACGAGGTTGTCAACCGTCAACCACCATAGGCGTTAAAAATTATCAGTCAACCGTCAAAATGGAAAAAACTAACCGTCAGTCGTCAGCTATATATCCCCCACTAAGACCCTCAAAGTAAGCGTGCTAATCTGAAGAAAAATATCAAACAGTTGGTCACAGGGAAAATGTTGTAAAATAAAAAGTTGCTGCTATTTTCAGTCATTGTCCACAAAAGAAAAAAAAATTAAAAATGACGTGTTGCATAGTGAAGAAACTTTTGACACAGGCGGCCCAAGCGTCCTGTATGTGATTTTGCGGTCAAAAGTTCAGTAACGGCAATAGCTTACGTAGTTAGATTGAATTCTAAGCGTAAATAACATAAGCGACGAATAAAACGTGTGAAGTCTCCTTACCTTTTCCGTAGCTGCTTTGTTGACAACAGTCGTTTTAATTTAACGCTGTTTTGGCGACTTTCTATGTGAAGCGTGCGCTGTTGGCAACAAAGAGGCTGCGGAAAAAAGGCAAGAAGACTTCGCACGTTTTATATCTCGCTTTTGGTATCCTTTTAATTTTTTCTTAATT
Source organism: Stylophora pistillata (assembly GCF_964205215.1). Taxonomy (NCBI): domain Eukaryota; kingdom Metazoa; phylum Cnidaria; class Anthozoa; order Scleractinia; family Pocilloporidae; genus Stylophora; species Stylophora pistillata. Next base: position 16,349,023 of record NC_142528.1, on the reverse strand, counting down.
TTTTTCCTTTTTAACGGCTCACACTTACGCGTAAAATTTGATCTTAATATGTTAGGTATTGTCGTTAATGAAATTTAGACCCCAAAATCACACACAGTGCGCTTGGGCCGCCTGTGCTTTTGACAGATTTTTTTTGGGTCCTGCAAACTGATTATAGAAAACCTTTCTGCATATTGAAAAAAATGCCTAAACAATAAAAGTTGTCACAATTACAAGCTTTTGCTGCAATGATAAAGTTGCTGCGCATTAAAAAAATTCCTGCAAAAGTAACATAAAATAAATTTAATGCGTACACATAAAATTTGCTGAGGAATCTGGAGCGATCCACAATTGTTGGGAAGCCATGTCGTGGGAGAAACTGCGCGCTTGAGGACAAATATTGCCACAAGTGCAGAGATGGTCTGTGACAAAACGTCACGCTGAGTGCAATAAGAGCCAATAAAGGTTCAAAGGAAGTTGAAACAAATGGCAGTGCAAGCGCTACGGGTAGTGGTAGAAGAGCCTCAAGGGTTGTAAACTTTCGCTTGCAGAGGATTCCCTTCAGCGCAAGGGGGAGAATTCAATCTGAATTGGCTTACTTTTCTTTATAGTTAATTAGACATAACAGAAATAGAGGATTGAAAGCGGTGTAGGTCATCTCGCTGGGCTTAAAAAACATGTTTCATATGTTTTGTGCGACTCTCATGGGTATGACAACTTCTGTGTGGTTTACTTTCTCTCTCACTTGTTGCCTACCGATTGTCGCCTCTCAGTGTTTCTCAGATGCTCTTAGAGCCGCGTGCTTTAGCAAAGTAATAAGAGCAAAGTAATACCTTCATATTCGTTTGATTGAAAGTATATATTAAAAGGAGAGAGCCTGGTATGTATACTGAAAAAATAACTCCGTATTTTGTTAGAGATGCCCTGTCCCTTCCACGATAAAATTGCGTCAGAACAAAATCTGAATTATTTTCAATATATCTCGAGGCTTATCAAACCTACAACTTTTTTGCGCAAAAATGTATAGGTGTTTAAAGAGGAAAGTGAATCCAGTATTGAAGTAACGCAAGATATGCCAGCTATTAACAATTTTACGTTACCTGGAAAAATGCTGTTGGCGAAGACTGTTCGGCGTTGGGAATACTCTTTACCGTCTTCTTTCTTTGCTTTCAAAAGTGTTCCACATTTCATGTACACTGGTGAAGTTTCGTTTTGAAAAGGCTAAAGTACACTTGACGTTAAAACTTTTTCCCGCTTGAATGGTTGACTTTTCCAGCAGATGATTAATTACGAAAACCAAGCTTGATGGCCGACAAACCAATTGCTGATGGATTTTATTGTAAACAGAAGAGCTCGAATAATTCACGTTTCGACATCTTCAATCTATCGATGGACATCTTATTGGAATTAGGTCAACAAGAATAAAGTAGTAAAAAGATAGGATCATATATTCAAAAGCACCTGTCAGCTAAAAAGGAATAAATTCTATCGTTCTTTTTTCTATGGAATCTCTTCTTCTGCCCGCCAGTAAAATATTGATAAATGTGACATATTTGACCGTGTAAAATAATAAAAAGGATATGAATATTAGAGACCACTGCTTCGGATAAGGTAGAAACATTTTTTATAAAAATAAGGCGAGTGCAACGATGAACAGATGTTATCGTTGTTCTGCGTAGGAGGTGTGTTGTAAGAGTCTCTAATGAAGATTAACCGTCAGCCGTCAAAGGGCCTACAATGTCGTCAGTCGTCAATAGGGATAGACTTATACCGTCAATCGTCAAAAAGCATAAAATCTTTTACCGTCATTCGTCAAAAAAGCAGGTCAATATTAACCGTCAACGCTTTGAAGGTGTTTCGGATCTCCCTATTTTCCCCTTCCCCTTTTCCTGCTTAACGCGACAAGGGGAAGGTCTTAAAAGGATATTTGAACTGGTAAACCAGACTCCAGGTTACCATACATGCTCACTTTGTGGTGATGTTTATTGCTTTTCGCCTAAACTGACTGTTTGAGAATATTCTGATATCTAATTTTTATAGTTTATATTAAAAATGGGCTGACTTCTTTCATGACCCATTAATTTTGGCGGTCGACCACGCCACCCAGCGATTTTCTCCCCTTTGACAGAAAGAAGACAAGTTTACATCATGTCGATTGTGAACCAGTATATAGAAAAGCCGCTGTGAGTTTCTATCATATAGAAGATAAAACTTTCGAGCGATTCAAAATTTCCTGTTGGTGAAAAGAATTGGAAGTCTACGGCAACACATTGGTTACCAAGGGATCAATGACTAGTCTAACAAATTTAAAATCGGCTTTTATGAGGTCAAGCTCTACCAACCTGTATAAAAGAAAGCCTCCACGCCGTTTCACATTTTGAACATGAAACCTTCAGCTTCCTGCAATCATATGCACTTTGTTTGCATCTCAAAGAAGTCTGAAGCGGATCGCAAAGTGTGGTTTACCGGTAAAACCAATGAATTTATGAAGTTAACTCTCCACCCTGAGTGACAGTTTGCCTCTGTGCTTACTTGAGGGTTTACTCTAATAAGTGCTCAGCAATGTTAGTGGAGTTGTAGGTCACCAGCCTGACTGGCTCTGAGTTTAAATGTAATTAACTGAGAATGCAGGCCTAGGTTGCCTGGTACCAGAAAATTATTAGCAATAAATGCAAATTTTCGAAACGAGAGAATTCTGTAAGGTATTGGCTCCCGCTAGCCCATCCACAGTAAATTACTTGTTTACTTTAAGTAAATTGTGTGGTAGACGACAGTATCTATTGCGATCGCCACTTAATAACTTGTAGCCACAACTTAATAAATCGCCATCGCGAAGTGATGACGTAAAGCTTAGTTTCAAAAAGTTTTTTCCACCAGAGTCTTCCCTTTGTGTTTGTCTGCGTATACGAGTGGTTCAGAAGATGAAAGGGGCTTGCCCGTTGGGTTGCTAACTTTGAAAAGTAAGCGCCAATTATATAAACTTTCTGATCTCAGTCACAGTAAAGTAAAACTCCCACTTTTATGTTCATTTCTTTATTATGGGTAAAACTGAATAAGAATGAAAAAAAATCCAATTTTCTAAAAAAACTGTCCGTGTGGTTGGAAAGGATTTGATGTACAAGGCTCCGAACAGTAAAACGGAAACGGGAGAATATTAACAAAATTCAGTTTACCGAAAGAAACGCGTTTGCGATACTAAAAGCCTTTAAATGAGTTACTTTCAAATATATTCATTTTTAATGTAAGAGAAAAGAGCAACTATCTGCGGCTTTGACTGGGGAGGAGACAAGCTTGATTTCTGGTGTTTGACACCTTGTAACATTATAACACGGAAGAACTACGACATCATTCGCACATTGGTTTATGAAACAGATTAAATTCATTTCATACAATCGTATAATCACCCGTTATAATATTAATATTACAATTCGCCTTTGTGAGATGGATCTGCACGTATGAAGGCACGGCCAAAGGAAATGAAAGCGCTTTAGGCGGGCATGGTGTAGATGAGTTATAACACTGTAATATAATGCACTTCGCCCGGTTAAGGAAACGAACTGTCGGTCTTTCCTGTTTAACGATGAGTCCCTTCAGTGTTTGTTATGATTCATCCTGCTCACGAACCGATGATACATTAAAAGACGAAGAGAACTGGTTTCTAGTATCCAGTTCTTCCTGTAGCATTCGTCTACGGAACTGTAACACTGAGATCTGCTGTCTGAGAGGTTCCACGGTATCCTCAAGGTCCTGGTAATTTGGCAGGGGAAAATGAAAATTATTAGTAAAATACGAACTACCTTTATGAGGGGGTATTCCACAATTCACTTGACAAAAAATTATTACAATTCATATATTACGACCTTACCAGCTTAATAAAATGAAAATTATTTAAAAACCACTCGAAAGGCTGGAAATCAATTTGCCGGTATTCATGATGTTTTTAGCTGAATCTGACTGATCAAATCTGAGTTGAATTTGTTTGGAATTAAAATTCCCTTTGAGCGACACTCCTCCCTTATCAGGTGAAGCAGTGTGAGAGCGAAGTAATATATCAGTTAACCCTTTAACCACTAAGAGTGACCAGCATCAAGCTTTTCTTTACAGTATCACCCCAATAAGTTCACGACAATCAAGAAAATGATCATCAACTACACAAACTCCTGATTGTCAAACAAATTCTCTTTGTCGGTACCTTTGGAAACGCATGGAGGACAGTTTAGAGCAGAGGTGATGGGTTCAAATCCCGTACAGGCCTCATTTTCACTACTGCTCAAGTAGTGTTCATTACTGGGAAGATCGCTTCCATATTCATTTCATAATCCGCAGTTCATATGTATGATTTAAATATATTCACAGGCAGTAGCTTACCGATGTTAGGGTGTACAGGGGTAAGAGCCACCTTTCAAAGCGACATTTTCTTATTATTTATGCTCGACTTTTCTTTATGAAGTGTACTTGTAGATAACTACCTCTCGAAGAGAAGCCGGCACGAGACCTTCCCGACTTTCTCTTCATGCAGCAGACGCATTCTGGACAACTGTGAAACAAAAAAGAAAACACGTTTTGTCTTTGCATAAGACCCTGTATTAAGAAAGCCAGTTGCAAAAAACCACTGAAAACAAGTTTTACATGTTCGGGTCCTCCACCCCATCCCTACTGCTCCTGGGTTCGTTGTTCGTATCCAGCTCTCGAGCAATTTTTTTTTTACATGATATAAATGCTAAAAGTCGAAGTTTATTGCAAAATTAAAAGCGCGTAGAAATAAAACGAGATTCACTCAAACAGACTACCGTGCTTTGCTTCAAGCGAAAAAACTTCAAGAGAATGTCGACGTGAGCTTTAACGCGAGTTTCGTTCTTATGAACGCAATTCGCTATTAAATCTAATAATACTTATATCATACGAAAGGTTAGATCTTGAATTTATTCATCTTTTATTTTCTGATGATGCGAAATTAATAGCGCGTTCGAACACGGCAAAAGTTGGCAGAAAGCGACTTGGCCTCCTCTAGGAGTCCCTTTGTGCTTGGAACAAAGGGTTTACGAAACAAAGAAAGTACGCCAAAGTCTATTTGAGTTAACTTCGCTGTATTTGTACGTGCTTTAAATTTCGCATTGAACTTCGAATTCTTAGCATCATATGATGTAAGTTTCATACGATATCATTCATATCGGTGTGTAGCCGCAAATCCACAATTTATTTATAAAATCCAACAATCGAGATCAGGTGAGATCCACATACACTTCTTAACCTTTGTACGATTTGCTAAATGAAAAATGTACCAGCGATGAGTAAACCTAAATATCAAACACTAAATTGTCCTTTTTTTTCTAAAGAACTCACATTATGTAGGAGCTTTTGGAAATCGCCAGTCAAGCTAATGTAAACTACAGCAAACATGGCGACTCATTTTCCTCGTGTTCGCTCTAAGACCGCTATGCCTTATTTATGGAAGGCAATGGCCTCCCAACACTAGGACAAGAAATCTTTTCAACAAATGAAAATATTCAATAAAGGGTAACAACACTGCGGAAACCACTTAGCGAAATTCACGGAGCGAATGTATCACTCTAGTTTTGCTGTTCACAAACTGATCATAATCTTCGTGATATCAACATGTTTTATTTCGTTTAACGTTCCATTATTGAGACGCTACTCAAACTTCTGAGTCCCTTTCCCTTTTTGCAATGTACTACTGCATATTAGCTTTCATTTGATGTAAGTTTCACACGAGAGGCTACACGTAAGGCTTTAGTCAAATCGCCACCGGTGGTGATTTGAGCTCGAGTGGTGGCGAGTTTGTTGTGGTGGCGAATTGACCGGATCTTCTTTTGAATAATTAACAGTACTGGTATGGCAAACACACACGAGTTAAATCACTATTGCGACGATCTTCTCTTAAAATATACACTAGCCCTAACCTGGAGATCTTACGGAAAAGTATTGTACAATTTCAACGACAATTGTTTTTTACAATGGCGTGTGTAAATCCTGTCTTTCTTCCACCGAAAACTGAAGCCGAAAACTGAGGCCAAAATGGCGTCGACTGTGTAACCGCCCTTTGAAGAAATTGTAAAATGCAAGATGAAAATTTATCAAAGGAAAGCATCGGATATCAGAAATAAGAAACGTACAATTTTTGGCCCCGTCAATTGAGAAAGACAGGCAAAAGATCCGCTTTTCCCCGAAGACAAGGTAGAAACATGCGCGCTTCACCATGCAACTAAATTGGATTCATTTCATTACAACACAAATCTGACCAATCGCAGTTACAGACGAGATAATGTGTCACAAGAACAAAGTTAGAGGAGTACAAAGTTTGCCTAAATAAAACAATCCTTAAATTGAATTTAATTGTGTTTGGCGATCGAACTAAATCAAACACGGAACTTCTGCTGAGATCGACTACCGAACGATGCTGGCAACGAAAAAAAGATTTCATTGTTTTTATCTTCGAGCTAACGAGTAATTTTCTTTTTATTACCTGGACAATAGATAGACACGGTAAATATTAAGAAGCTGGCTTCAATACTACAAATAAGCGACCATTCGAAATGTCAAGTGTAGGTGATCGGTTACCGGAGGTAAGGCCTGTCCCGATTGTGCTCGTAAAATGCTGGAAAGTTGCTCTCTGAAATGCCAAAAAGTTGACGCCTAAATTTCTTGATATTGTCTATGTAAACGTTAATTAACTCCCAAAGATGGGCGAAATCTAAGGATACTCTGAAAAGTAACTAAAAGAAATGAAGATGGACTTTTTGGGGCGTCATTTAAGCCGATTATCCTTTGTAATATTAAATAAGGAATGTAATAGGCATGCGAAAGGTTGTCAAATGACCGGTTATGTGTTCAAAAGATTGACAAACATCGCCATTTTCAATTTGAAGAGATGAAAAATCGTGGTTCCCTCGATGGTGCATTCAAGAACAGCACATCTTTCAAAGTAATTTTTAATTTATTCAATGCCGTAAGGTAGTTCTTTGTTATATTACACTATATAGATATCTTGGGGAGACGTTGCTAAACCTTTACCTATTTAGGGAGTACAGTATTGTATATTTGATTTTTTTATTTGTTGACAAACACCAGAAGTGCTAAACCACTAACTGTTTCAATTTGACAGTGCTTTTATCTCCAACGGTACAGAAGATATTTTAAACAATTCGTTACAATGCTTACATTTCCTGAGCAAAATTACATGAAGACGACCATACACATCAGGTCACATCTTTCGCTGAAAATTTTATCAATAATGGTTCTTAAACTATACTTTTGTCTGCCTCAACTACATTACACACAATCAAATAATACAATTATAACGGAGACCGAATAATGTATGGGTCTTCAAGGACTTCACAGGTTTTTTAAAAACATTAATTGGTCAATTTATTTGCCTGGGAATATATAGTTTCTGAGTCTGATATTTCAGCATAAATTGTTTCTTTCGAGGTAACTGTTTGTCTGTCTTAAAACTTCTTCTACTTTGTGTTTGGCTATATGCAACAGGCAGATAACGTCTACCATATATCTCTTTCAACCTGGCG
>NC_142528.1:15921500-15979000 GCF_964205215.1 Stylophora pistillata | reverse complement strand
TTAAGTATAACATGCCTTAAGAGAAATTAATATCTTAACACATATTATTCTCATTTCATTTCAGGGGAGTAGCCTATCTCAGCCTGTGGATGACAGGATCATCAGACAAATTGAAAAGCTTGTCAATGGGGGAGTGAAAGACACCCATGAAATGCGGAGACACCTGACTGTCTACATAAAAAATGAAATTTAGCAAAGATGAAATCCAACCATCTCCCTCAAACCGTAGGTTTTATTCAAAGCTGAGTAAAATAAGGAGCCACATGTAACCAGCTACCATAAAGCACAGATTCTCAAAAATTGATCAAGAGAATGTGGCAGAAAAAGTTATCCAGTGGAAAGCACCAAGCCCGGAGGACTTCATCTACTTCCAGCCATGTGGAGATGTCTCTTCAGCCACAACAGATGGAGAAGACCACACTACAGAACAGGATCCCAGCACCCTTCTGTTTGTACATCAAAGTGCCTGGCAGCGCAGACTCCTGAAAAGATATAGCAACATTTGTCTACTGGATGCCACATACAAAACTACCCGTTATGCTTTACCTCTGTTTTTCCTTGTGGTGTGCACAAATGTTGAGTACCAGGTAGTTGGATCATTTGTGGTGCAATTCAAACAGTATTCTGATAAAAATCAAACTGGGCTTGGTTGTCATTTGCTTTCGCAAATGCAAAACCTGATCGAAGTGTGAATGATGAAAGGTAGATATCTAAAATTTAGCTAATTGAACTTTTCCAAAGCCACCAGTGTTGAGAGTTTCAATTACAGTATTTGTGAGCTCCAATGAAGCATGTAACAGTACATTTGCTAACAATTTTTTGCCAAAACCTAAACAACAAATGAATTATCTGACTTGTGAAAAAAAATTATTTTGGCTGGGAAAATCTGACATATCACTTGCTAGTCAGTAAGTTAGGCCAGAGTATATTGTAAATGTTGAGATGACTTTAAAGTTTTGATGAGCCAACCGCCCCATGTTATTTACAAAACAGTATGCAGTGTCATATATAATGTACATGCAAGACATATTCTGTGATTAATATGCTTTACAAGTAAGAATTTCTATGTGTTTATTCAATGATGAAACAGGATCATATTCCTATGGAAGAATGTTATTATGTTGTGACAAGAATTTTCTCTTGAGCTGTTTACTTGGAATAAGGTTTGTTCTAGTCTACATGCAGACATTTTTGTGTTTTCTTTCTTTCACTTTTTCCACACTAAGACATTTTGCCAGTACAATCACAACAACAAATGGCACACATGAAGTACTTGTCACCTAGCTTCTTCACTATTTTGTCCATAAGGTCTGATGTGTGGGGTAAGTTGATTTTAAAAATATCGCACACCAGAAGGTTTCAGTTCTTATTATATGACTGAGAAAATTACTTCTTCATCATTGATTGATAGCAGGCAAATTTATCATTAATTCTTAATTTGAACTGCATTGCTAATGAATGCAAGCATGTTTGTAATTTTCTCAGTCATAGAATAAATGCGTAATCGTAACAGAAAACTATAACGATTTAGGATTTACACTACTTGCAATATTTGAAAATTCTTTCAAATTGCACTCGCTTAAAAGCTCATGCAATTTTGAGAGAATATTTAAAATATCACTTGTAGTGTAAATCATGAATTGCATTACTGTAATATTCACATTCATACAATTATCAATACAACATCCATACCCCAGAGACATAACAATCAGTTAGATTCAGGGTTGCCCAGAGGGCATACAATCAAGGTGAAGAGGCAATGATTTGATTGGTACATAACTTGCTCTGAATTTGTTGCTCTTAACCGATTTTTCAAAAAATGTTCTTCAAGTACTTAATATTATTAAGATAAATGTAAGTTTGTAAAATTGACGGAAGTTTTGGCATAGAAAAATAACACTAATATTGCATAAAGTTCCATCCCTTAAACAAAGAAGGCCAAAGACAGAGTGTATATAATAGACACTGAACTACATAACTTAGAATTCTCAAAATGATAACAATAATCCTCACCCTATGTTTTGTACTGTCCTGTGCAAAAGGTCCAAATAACATCGGGTGAGGTAGCTCGAGATTAGGTCAGCTCGTGAGTTCCTCCGGAAACATCCATTTGTTTGTCCCGCGAACTGCTGATTAGTCTACAAATGTAAACCAAAACGATGCGTGGCCTGGTCTGAGCTTACAGCCTACAATCGCCCGCAACCTACTGTTTTCATGCTTACGTCGCCATGTTAATTTCCGAAGTTTATAGTGCGGTCGGGAGATGACGTCACTACGATGATCGGAAAATGCTAATCATTCGGGTCTACTTCACCCTATGTTATCTAATGCCGACCTAACATGAACGCTTTACCCTCAACATGCTCCCTCCACGCATGCGCAGACGTTTTTCATCGCTGTCGTTTCCGCGGCAAAATGTAGCGCATGCGTGGACGTTATTCAGCTCTGTCTGCGGGAAGAATCAAAAATTAAACGAGACTTACCTTAAGTCGATGTTTGATTTGGATTCTGCCGAGTCATCAGTAGCACAAGAAGTCACGTGAGAAAGCACCAGCCGCTCAAGTGGTCAGTCTTTAAAGCCTTGAGTGTGCTAATCAGGTGAATAGTAGCACAAGAAGTGTGGGCGGGTATAAATACCTCTACAGGGTATGGGCGTGACTTCTTGCGCTACTGATGACTCGGCAGAATCCCAATCAAACATCGACTTAAGATAAGTCTCGTTTAATTTTTGATTCTGCCTCGTCATCATACGCACTACGAAGTCACGTGAGATTTCAAAGCAACTGATAGCACACGCTATAATCAGAAGAAGCTCTTTAATACCAATTTAACTTAGGCTGAGTACCCTGTTAGTAAACGAGGAACCTTGTTCAATCTCCCTATCATAAAACCGAGCGAAAGTGGCTGCTGAACTCCACCCAGCAGTTTGCATTATCTCAGCAAGGGAGGCATTGTTGACCTTAGCCTTGGAGGTTGCAGCTGAGCGGGTACTATGAGGCTTGTAAACATTAATACTTATGCCAGCCTTCAACATCATTTGCTGGATCCAGCGTCTTAATGTGTCTCTGCTGGCTCTCTTATGTGGTTTCTGATGAGTTATGAGCAAATGAGATTCACTGCCACGTAGTGACTTAGTCTTATCAAGGTATACTGGACAAGCATTGACTACACAAAGGTTGCGGTCATGTGGGTACGCATATAACTTAACAACTAATTCAGAGGTTGACCTGCCAAGTTTGCTTTGTTTTAAATTACTATCAAGCAGAAACGTATAAGCAGTCTCCTCTTGTACCATGTTCAGAGTGTCTAAAAAGTGCAATGACTGCCCTCTCTGGGCTGTGGTTAAAGCAACTAAGATCACGAGTTTCAATGTCAAGTCCTTAAGAGAGAGTTCTTGGGAGTTGCCTATAGTGCCAATGTACTGGAGTACCAAGTTGACATCCCAAGTTTTTCCATAACGAGGAAGAGGGGGCCTACTTTGGAAGACGCCCTTCATGAACCACTTGACATCAGGGTGCCCACCAAAGGTATGGTGAACTGAGTCAGGACTGTCTAAAATAGCAGACAGGGAACATCTTGCAGAGTTTATACTGCTGTAGCTCAATCCTTCATCATAAAGGGTTGTCAAAAATTCCACAGCCAAACCTATAGTAGGGCAAATAGGATCTGCTTGCCTTTTAGTGCAGAAGAAAAGCCATTTCCTGATGTGGGCAACATACTGTTTCTGGGATGACTGGCGCCAGGATTGCAAGACAATGTTGGTTGCTCTTTCAGAAAAGCCTCTGTTTTTGTAGAGTCTCCGCATAAATGACATGCTAACAGATCCAACTTTTTCCTCAGTGGATGAAGTTTCTGGCACCCTGGTAGTGTTAGGAGTGTTGCCCTGGGTGTGATGATCAGTGGAGGAGCCACAAGTAGTCGCATCAGTTTGGGATACCAGCTTTGGCATGTCCAGATGGGCACCACCAGTATTCCCTCTGCTTTGTTTGCTTGAATTTTTTCCAGACATTTCCCAATCAGACTAAATGGAGGGAACGCATAAAAGAAGAAAGTATTCCAGTTGGCAGAGAATGCATCAACAAACAATGCATCTGGATCAGGCCTCCAGGAGGCATAGACTGTACATTGTTTATTTAAGCGAGATGCAAACAAATCAATGCTTGGCTGACCAAGTCGCTTGGTTATTGACTGGTATATTTTTGACTCTAACTTCCATTCAGTATGGTCATTAAAGTGCCTAGATTCTCTATCTGCTTCAGTGTTTTCACATCCTGGCAGATGTGAGGCACTTAACCAAATGTTATGCTCAACACAATAATCCCATATGTGTTTTGTGACTGAGTTGCAGTCGGGGGACTTTGAGCCACCCATATTGTTGATATAACAAACTGCGGTGGTATTATCACATTGAACCTGAATGTGCAAATTAGCACATTCTCCACATAAAGCCTTTAACGTTAAGAGTACAGCCAATAATTCTAGATAGTTAATGTGATGGGGTGCTTCCTGTTGGTTCCACCTCCCCCCTGTTCTCTGGTCTCCCCTCACACCTCCCCAGCCATGGGTAGAGGCATCAGTTTGAATGAGGAGTTCTGGTTCACCATGAGAAATAAGTTTGTTTGAGGTGTTCATATTAGTTATCCACCAATTGAGTTCTGCCCTAGAACTGGGAGAGAGGGTCATTGAAGACCCAAAGTTGCCTTTGTTTTCTCTCAAGGCATTAGATTTATCACTTTCAAGACTGCGATAGTGTAAAGGGCCAAGTTCTACCCCTGGCAAACTTGACACTAGCAGCCCAATGACCTCTGCCACTTGTTGGACTGTGCAGTTCTCTTTGTTAACTAGGTTGAGACAGGCATTTTTCAGTTTCTCCTTTCGGCTGTCAGTAAGCTGCACAGTCATTGTGATTGAGTTAAGTACAAATCCCAGGCATGTCAAGACCTGAGATGGTACAAGCACTGATTTTTCTTCGTGAATAGGAAACTCAAGTACCCTGAGCAACATAACAGTTTCTAGTACATTTTCGTAACATTCCCCGTACGAGGCTCCTTGAAGGTAGCAATCATCTATGTACGAGGAAGACAAATAACCTTTTCGCCTGAGTACATTAAACACTGGTTTTAACAGTTTTGTAAAAATTCTAGGGGCGGATGCCAACCCATTTGGTAGGCAGGTATATTGATACAATTTGTCCCGCCACATGAATTTCAAGTATTTTTGATGTTCTATGGCAATTGGCACTGTATAGTATGCATCTCTTATATCAACAGATGCCATAAAACATCCTTGGGTCATTAGATCTGTCACTGTCTTGAGTGAGTCCATTTTGAAGTGCCGGTAAACAATGAACTGGTTTAACTCCTTTAAATTTAGGATCATCCTGTAGTCCACTCCATTCTTTTTGAGTCTAAGGAAAATGGATGATACAAATTCTCCCTGAGAGTGAGGAGACTCCACAATTACACCTCAATTAAGGAGTTTAACAATTTCAGAATCTATAATAGCAGATTCGGTATCATTGAATTTGATGACCTTATAACCCAGTTCCTGTACTGGGGATACATCATCTACGAACTCTAAATGACAGTGCTCAACCCAATCTAAAACTTCTGGGTTGTCAGTTATATCTCTCCATGCTGGGACAAATTGTTGCAATCTACCAGCTCGAAAATAACTTGTGCTATAGCTTACCTCATTTAAGGGGTTTTCTGGCCCTATTTGTTTGGCCTCCTTCCCTCGTCCTTTTGTTGTAAGGGGGGCCGGGCCTTTTCCAGTTTAAATGTTTATTATCTGAGTGCCTGGACCACGCGTGGAGTACTTGTAGCCAAATCCTTTGGACTTTGCGTGTTTGTAACCTCTGTATCCATTGCTTTTGTGGCCTTCCACTTTGGGGTTAAGCTTTTTGCTGACCTTGGTCGCTTCCGCGAGATCTTTCAGTTGTTTAGACAAATCGGCATCATTGCCAAACAAGAAGTCTGTGAATGGGACCGAGCTGGAGCACAAATGCTTGTAGTCTTCGTTTAGCTCGGGCTTGATGTTCTCCCGGCGCCGCATGTTTAACTCGAAATTAGCGGCACCTATCAGAGCAATGGCATCAGTAGCCGCTCTTATTAAATCAGGGGCATCCAAGGCATCTTTGGGAATTTTATCCCGTGCCTGCACAAGTTTCTCAGCCATAGAAACTACAGGAATGAGCCCTTTGACAAGGTTGGATTGCACTCGTTGACACTTGATATCAGCAGACCTCGTGTCTGGTTTAAGTTTATCCCATATGAGATGGTTGACCTTCGTGCTGGTGAGACATTCACAGTTTTCTGGCGTATTATAGCGATTCTGTGTCGCCGTCAGAACTTCGTCCGTAAGCTTTTCTCTCATTAAGCCATGGACAATTTTGGCGATCTGCTCATTTATAGCAGGAGCCTTCTTTTGATCAAGTTTGAGATCGTTCGCAATGCCTGACAGTAGGTCAATTTCCCCATCAGGAACATCACGCTGAGATTCAGAGCTCTGATTTATCAGAGTGTTAATGCTCTGCTCAGTTGTTTGAGAACTTGTAGGCTTTTTAGCCCCACTATTTGACACTGCGGACCCAGATTGCAGGTTTTTGTCCGACTGCTATGTGGATCGTTGGTCCATGTAGGCGGCTATTTCTAGCTGTTCTTCAGTTTCAGCATTTTCCTCTAAAGAACCTTCCTCGATTGCGAGGTGGTCAATGGTGTCCTTCATCTGACCGAGGGATTCAGTCATGGTAAACTTCAGTGAAGTGATGGAAGAAACTAGCAGCTCGCTCATGGAACTGATGGCCGCGACGATGGCCGACTCGCTGTTGCTTGGCGCAGCGCCATTTTCAGCAAGTTGAGATTCTGTCATTTTCGGCTCTATTGACGATTTGTTTTGCTTCCAGTTTGGTACGTAGACACCTTCTAATGTACCTCACGGCTAAATTGAGAAAATTTTTCGAATTAACTGTTCTTACACCGCGCCTGTGTTTTTAGGTGACCGACTCGAGCAAGGCGGGAAGTGCACTGACCACTTGAGCGGCTGGTGCTTTCTCATGTGACTTCGTAGTGCGTATGATGACGAGGCAGAATCTCACGGTATCTGACCAATCGGGTAATTACACCAAATATCCAAGGATACACCTGAAACATACTGCGCTAAGAGAGATTGACAACATAGCCTTACCACAGCACTTTTAAGAGCTTGTGCAATCTTACGGAGTTCACGAGGCCGCAGTTTGAGCATTCAGACGATGGATTATACCCAAGGAAAAAACCCCGATAAAGCCATCTTTGCAGTGAGAGACGTTGTCCATAGTCTTCCCATCTACCAAACAAGAGGAATGGCATGTGCCGTTGATGCGGGAAAGAAGCAGGGCTTGCTAACATGGGAGGGTGTTTTTAACGAGGGCGATCGTGGCCTTATCAATAAGAAGTCAGTGATTTTTAATCGGAGGTCGAAAACCTTTTCGATAATAAACTTAACGATATCACAGATAAAGAAAGCAGGCAGGTGTTTGTTTATTTCAGTGGAAGGTCTACAGCGTGGCGATGTACTCACGTTGAATGTTCCAGATAGTGTCGTAATTAGTAATGACGTCTGTGCACAGTCATTCATCGGAAGGAACAAATCCCTGAAGTTTTATTTCAACTACAACCAAGGAAAGAAATGCTATGAACTTCGTTCTTTTGACGGGAAGAACTGTGCCATCGAGAAATCTGCCGTTCTTGGATCACCTATCATTAAAGACAAATGTGTCATTGGTGTGGTGAGAGAGGATGATGAAGGACAACTTATTCCCTACTTCATAACACAGAGAGTGCTTGGTGAGTTAAAATGTTTTTTAACTCTTAGACCCATAGAGATTTGTTTATATTGTTTATTTTGCCGTCTTCACCCTCCAAGATCATGACAAAGTTTCAGCGCTTTAAGTATCTCTCTTTTAGTGACAGTCTTGCTGAGCAAATTATGATACTCAATTAAAATACCAAACAGTGGGAGGAACAAGCACTGCAGTGACCAAAAGTCATTTAATAACCAATAGGGTGTCATGATCACAACAAGAACAAATCATTTAATAAACAATAACCTCCACTTTGCATGAAAGTATGCTTAGATATTTATCTGCAGACATTGTCTGTTCCAAGATAAAAACAGTTTTCTGAGAGGGAAGCTCGAGGAAAACTGTGAACTTGGAGGAACACATAATGTTCAAGAACAGATATTCAAGCATATTTTTGTGCCAAATGGAGGCTATTTTGTGATTATTATCCTATAATAATCTCATGTGTAGGAAAAATGTTTACGAACAGCTTACTGTTTATGGTGTAGGCTGTTCACAAAAGAAGAAAACAAAACAAAAAAGCGTGTTCCTTTTTCACAATCACCAAAGGCCTTCTCATCTTGAATTCAATTTTTAAGCAGAGTTTTCTCTATTGGAGGTAAGGTTTGAAAATTGGGGAATATTTCTGGGGTATATCCCTGGATATCCCCCATTTTAGTTGGGGTATATTTGGTCATGTGATGCACTTTGACCAATCATGTGGAAGCAAGAGTGTTTCTTGGATTATGTTTATTACTGTAATGGTTACAGTAATCTACCTGATAAATGAGGGAAAGTTAAGGTTCGTTTTGTAAAATCCAATTTATCAGCATGTATATAATAATTCTTTTTTTAATGGTATTCATGCAACAGATCAGATAAACATGGATCCAAGTGAGAGTGGGAATGGTGAAAACCAAAACAATACTGTGAAACCAGATATTAAAGATTCTCTTGGTATGTAATTTTCATTGTGTGTTACAGTGGAATCCGGATTTCTCAAACCCTTGGTTTCTCGAACCTCCCGATATCTCAAACCAAACCTTGTTTCCCTTGGATTTGCTTCACTTGTAATTTCACCCCTGATTTCTTGAACTCCCGATTTCTCGAACTCCCAATTTCTCAAACCAATTTGCATTTCCCCTGGATGTTTGAGAAATTGGGATTCCACTGTATTTGTACACCCTAATTACTCCAAATTATCCTTTTTAGTAGTGTCATTTCTTAGAAATTTGTGTAAGGTAGTTACCAAAAGTTCTCTAGCCAATAAAGTGCCATGATCACAACAAGAATGAACCATTAATGATAACTATAATATTTATCTGATAAATGAATGAATTCAAATTAGTTTTGTTTTGGAGAATCCAATTTACCATGCAGCATGTATGTGATACTTTTATTTTTCATCTGCCTCAGGTGGCAATTAAAGGATAAAGAAAATTCATGCAGATATTCTTCTATATTGGTCATATTTAAGTCTTTGTGGCCTTTTTCAACAAAAGTGAAAAATAGTATAGTGGTGTATGATATATATATTATGTTTAGTATCAGTTGTTTTTGCCAAAAATCTGTAAAAGAACATGAATTTGAATTTTTAAAAGGGACTGATCAACTGACAGGTATTTGACTTTGAATAAGAAAAGATAAAAATTTAAATCAGCTTGTGTAGGGGACACC
The DNA here is from genome assembly GCF_964205215.1 of Stylophora pistillata. Lineage (NCBI taxonomy): Eukaryota > Metazoa > Cnidaria > Anthozoa > Scleractinia > Pocilloporidae > Stylophora > Stylophora pistillata. The sequence goes on along the minus strand of NC_142528.1, from coordinate 15,969,501 downwards.
TAGTCAAACCCCACAAACTAAAGGTCAAATTGGAGTCAAATTGCAGTTTTTTTGCCAACTCTCAGCCATAGGCACTATGTTATGTTGTAGTGTAAGTCTGTAACCTTGCCTCAAGCCCCTGGCAGTTTTAAAAATGGCAAGCTTTAGGGAGACACTTGTAATCTCTTGTGAATCTCCTTGGTTCATTTCTGACACTGATCATTGTTCAACAAATCTGATCAGGTTTCTTCGCATTTATTTTTACTAATTTTTGTGTGGCTTACCCAAATTGTGTAGCCACATTATGGCACGATCTGATTTGTTTATTTTTTTATTTGTCCATGAGAGTCAAGCGCCTGTCATGTGGTCTAGTGTCGTACAGTGCACTAGTCTGAGTCAGCCATCTTGGTTGTAAGTGTGCTCTCTAGTAATTTTTTTCTGGTGATTGTATCACGAGGGTAAGTGCTCCTCACATAAGTCAACACACCCAGACCCAGCTTGTGTTATAACTGCAGCTTGTGCAAGAGCTTTTACATTCTTAAAAGACAACATTTAACTGCCTGAATCTTCGGTATGGGTTGCACTACACTGAAAAGAGTCATTTGCACTCATGCAAGCCAACAACCATTGGTTTGATCTATTGGTGATGGGCACCACTGAGTGTCTGAAAGTGTTTAAAAGTGTCTGCAACCTTCTGAAAGTGTTATAAAGTGGAATAAGTTGTGTTGTAGCCGCATTCTCCTTGCACTGTCGAGAATTCATGGAGGCAATTGTTTTAGAACGACAAAAGTAAGTACGGGAATCCACAGGGGACCCACACAAGCGGCGTGTTTGGTCATTGGTTCGAAATATAAAGAAATGTATGGGAGAATATTGAAGGGTCATAATATCGTAAACTTATGTCAAGGGACGTCTATGTTAAGGCTCAAAATGAATGTAAACCTACTTCACTTGCTGTTTATTGTCGTTTCTGTGGTTCTAAATGGCGAATTTGAGCGATTTGGTAGATTTTGCATTGAGTGTTACTTTACTGTATAAGTTGATTGAACAATACCGGTCAAGGATTGGCTCTCATGACAATTTCATGAAAACAAAGGATAACTTATTATGTTTTAAGGATCATTTCTGGAGTATGCATGTGTTACAGTATTTTCTAAACTGCTAGAAAGATACAACTCATACTAACTCAACCACTTTACTGACTGACGTAATTAACCCATTAATGGCCGCAGCTTTTGTGGAAAACTGTGTTTTGAAGCTAGTCCAGCAGATTTCGGGTCACTGTTGGGGTTTTAAAAGCTCGAACTTACCAAAAACCACTTGACAGCTCGTGCCCTCGACGGCCTTTCGATCCAAATGCAAAATGGCGGCCTGAAAATCTCGGGCACGCGCAGAGAGCAAAATTTCGACATAGTTTTTGGCTTGAAAAGTCACGCCCCACTTACGACTTCTACTTTTCTCTCTTTCTCCTGCCCTTTTTTTCCCCTCTCCTTGCCTAAAGTTTCTCCTGACTTGCTGGAAATTGAGTAGGCTTCATTTTGGTGTAGAGATTTTTCAGAAACTACTCATTATTTTCAAAGCACATGCTCGGAAAGGTAGGTGGGTAGTGAAACACGATCTTCGTGCAGATTTTCCAGTCAAAGTGACACGGTTTTTTGGCTATTTCTCCAATCTCCTCCACTCAATTGCGCTCATTCTGGTATCGTCTGCAAGATATTTTCAACCCGTTCAAGTACATGCTCGAATTCGTGCTCCAGAGTTAAAATTGATGACGTCACAGGGCGTAGAAAGGGTGTGGGTCCCCATGGGCGCATACGGGCGCACTGGACGTTAATGGGTTAATGGAGCGATACCAATAACCAATACAATAACTAATGCCTTATCCTAGAGCCCTCTATAAAACTATAACCTCAGTGCACTACTGCACAACTCACTGTTCCCACAAAGGTCCTTGTAACTTGTCGAGTCCACAATACTTTTCCCAAGATAGCCTTCCACACGGCTGACAATTCCAGTAACAACACTAGCTCCTCTGGGCTCTTCGCAATAGCATTAACTCACTAAAAGGGCCTAACTTTAAATGATTGCAACTCCTTAAATATATTTTACAAAATGTTCTAGAACGTACATCCTAGGGATTTGTAATACTACTATTTCTAGGAATATTACATTACTGTTACATCGTTATGATAACAAAATATGCTGACTAAGGGTTCTAGAAGGTTCTTCAGTTTTATTTTTAGTGATTATGTAACACCAGGCTCTCCATAACACAAGTATTTTACTTGCAAGTATTGAAACAAGTTGTTAGACAATGCAAAATGTGGAGTGATGTGATGTTTTGGTTTTCACAAATGATTTTCTACAAGGCCTATATTCCATTGCTTATAGGAGCCTAGTAGTTTAATGTTTCAACTGAAATGTGATCAGTATTATATTTTCCAAGTTAAATGCTCAGAATTATTCAGACCTTAACATTTCATGACTTCCTGTAAACTCAGCAGTATTCTAAATTCTCTTCATGGTTCAGATGAGCACTGATATCTAAGTTGCAATACATGTGTATAAGGCCTTTGTTTGGAAGACTACTAAACAACTCTTTTTTTGGTTTCTTGTTTGGTTTTGGTTAATTCATCCCTATACTGATATACATGAAAAATTATACTCTTGATTGGCTGAAAACAGCTAGCTAGGTGCCATTTTCATTTATCACTAATGCAAGAGTAATAACTCAAGTATAAATGTAAACTACTGGTAGGCTCAGCAACAATAAATCACACTATAGAAACCAGTTAGATTTACATGTATATTTTGTTCCAAATTAGTCATACATTCAAACCAAATCAAGCTCCCAATGGCTTCTAGTGTAGATTACATCATTTCCCAAATGTCCCAGCCCTTCTCGAAAGTTTTGTACCTGTTCCTCATGTACTGGTACACAAAATACTAAAAATATTCATATGAAATGCTTCCTTAGAGATATTTTCATATCACTTGCCTTGGAGAAGACAACCAACCTACAAATTTCAGAACTTAATTCCACCTCGTTACATAAACAAAATCATGACTGAATCTATCAGGCCACCATGGGAGATGATGCTGACGTTTCTTTTAGTTCCTAAAATCCTCAGGTTACATGTGCATCCTTGGGGTGTTTATTGTCAAAATGAGACCTCAATTACAAAGTTTGGCCTTTAACCTTCATCTTGAAAATGAACATTTCAGGACTTTTTGTATGCTAGTTATCTTGTTTTATTGATGAACAGGAACAATATTGAGAACTATCTAGCTGTAATCAGATATCAGCTCTTCTAATAGAAACTCAATAAGACACCAGACATTAAAAGCCGGCTCAATTTCATAAGCCACACAGGTATGCATCGCAGACCTATTTCTGGGTTTAGTGAAAATCTTTTTCAGGGCCTCATGTACCTCTGCAGTTTGACATTGTTGTCCATTTGAACATACAAGCTACGTACATCATTAAATGTCAAACATTTAGTCTGACCACATCAAACATACCCTGGGAAGAAGAATTTAAATTATAAGGGAAAAAAGGAAAAAAACAAAACAAAAGAAAACAAAAAAGGGGGGCACGGCCAGGGCTCGAACCTTATACCTTTGGACTTGAAAGGAATAGGTTTATCCATAGTGCTATGTACACAGAGCATATGATGTGGCAAAGTTTTGAATTAAAATGAATATGATGCACATTTAGTACAGTGTCGTGTATCTATTCTATCAAAATGTTCTGCCCTGTTCCCAGCCGGTCAAGTCCTCCTTTTGTCTTAAGTTTGGCATTGACAAGAGCTGTCCATTATCCCCTCTACATTTTACACCACACTGCTTTTTTATTGCAATACTCAACAACTACACAACAATAGGCACATGCAGTCATAGACTGCCTTTTATTTAAAGAAGACAACAAAATTTTATTGCCTATACAGTTAATGTTTGTAACAAGTCCAGTTAAGGCTACCAAATAAATCTAAGCTGAATTGTGGAGCTTTTAATGGATGTAACCAATCATGTTCAAGAACTTTGTTACTGTTCTGATTGATAATGGTAATGGGACTGACTGGAATCTTATTTGGTCCAAAATCATACAAGGGATTAACAAGATAGGATATGAGCAAGAAGTGAAACTCTGATATGTAAATCGCAAGTATGACTACAGACAGAATGGGATGACACGAAGTCCTGTTTACCTTTTCATCAAGACTATGACGAAATTTGAAAAAGAAACCAGATATTGGTTATGATGACCAATCACATTTGACAATTTTGTTATAGTTTTGACTAAATAATATATAAACAATTTTGCTGCATTCACTACTGAGGCAGGCAAATAAATCTAAAATAAAGGGGTTTTAGATGAATGTAATGCTGATAATTGACAACTTGCTGCATAAGGAAAAAACACTGTAACTTGAAACAGAAATGAACTCTTCAAGTGTTTGAAAGGTTGTGTGAGAACTTCAATTTTGCTGATAAGATGTCATGTTGATCTCTGAAAGAAGTATTATAACCATGATAATTTGCATGCTATTAATTTAGAACCCTTTAACTCCCAAGATCTGATTGTTAATTCTCCCCTCTAGCTGCTACACATTTCCTTGTTAATTGGTTATGAGAATTTGGTGCTCAATCATGGTAACAACTTCTACCTAATAAATTTGAGTATTCTCACCACCTTTTTGCTGGATCATGTATGGATCTTTTAGGAGAAGTTAAATGTTAATCACTTCTGGGAGTGAAAGGGTTAATTATTTTTAAACTTCTTGTTATTTGGTAAAATGAACTGGTAGTCTAGATTTATAACACTTGAATTATCCTTTCCTTTTCCACCTTGGAATACTTTCAGCAGATTGTAAAGGGATGAATCCAAAAGACATAGACAGTTCTCATCAGAGTGATATCTTAGATGCTCCAGGTATGCAACTTTCCTTTTCCATAATTTTTATTGATGTGTCTGAGTTTGTATCAATCATGCATGTGTTTTAAGAACGTGTCCACGAGAGAACCGTGCAGTCGTGATACATGCCATCTCACCGATTTCAATGAAACTTTGCCAGTTCAAAGGATCTACCCCAAAACTCAAAATGGCTAACTGGTTTCTGCTTTAGTTATTTCCGGGGGGAGATAGACCACCCCCCGGTTTTTCTAGGTTTTCACTAAAAAAATGGCCTTAAAATAAGTAACATGTAAGAAGCTCTTACTGCAATTGTATTTAACAAATTACTATGACGGCTTACATACATATTGGTACATCCTTAATAAACGTACGATACAAGTTTCAATCGATTTCATTGACGTCAATCAACAGAGGTTAATAAATTAGTGTGTTTTTACACTTTTCGATTCACTCAAATATTTGGTAACTTTGAGGTCAAATATCTCTCCTTCCCAGAAAGCTACAACACTAATGTGAACGCCCCTTTCTCTTCCATTCTTTCATCTCTTAAAGTCATTATAAAAATCTTTGGGCACTGCCATATTTTTTTCTGGAATGACCTTTGAAATCTGCCACTGTGAAAGCTTCTCTCAACTACACCTGTCACGCAATTCTAGCTGTAGGGAGTTATTTAGGCAAGTATACCATCATTTTATAGCTCGTTAAACGAGATAAATTATCGAGGAAGCTACGAAATATAATCAACTTTCCAAATTCTTAATAGAAAATGGAAATTTCATGTTTGAAGAGAAGCATGTAGGCGAAATATTGAGGGGAGAATCGTACTGTTTCTCCCTTCTGTCGTTTACTTTGGAGATTTGCTAAAAATAGGCAAATATGGCTTTATTACGGCCAAAAACATTTATTAGTCTTTGATATGATTTTTTATCATCACAGTTTACAATCAAGAGATTGTAACAGGAGGGGAGATTTTAAAGTCACATGCTGCATGCTTAATTGTCAACATACAACTTCCCGAGTACAACAACTTCAGCTTTTACATACAGTGGATGATGAGAAACTCTGCTGTCTCACTTGAATTGCGTTATTTCTCCAGAAAATAAGACTGGGAAGTGTTGTCATTGCCACTTACCATCACAATGAAATTAACACGCAAACATGATGGTATTTCATGATGGCTGCTTGAAACATTTTTAAATTGCTTTTTGTTTGTGACACCAAATTGAACACGAAAAGGACACTGAGTATTGATGCACTTGAAAGAGCCCCGACAGTCTGCATACCGCATCTCTCCATATTGTTTCTATTGTGTGACGTTGCTTTTCTTCCATTTCCGACCATCTGCTAGCAAAGCTGCGCTTATTTCTTTGGACGTTCTGGCTCTTACGATGGTATATTTCACCAAACCGTCTATGCCCAATGGAAGTTTCTCCACTTCTGAAACTAAAGCACTCTCCCACATTCCAGGATCAAACTTTCTTTGTTTGACTTGTTTGAGAATGTTGTCTGGGTTCCCCTCGATATCACTTGTCTCTGAGTCCGTAGAGGATTCCCTATTTACAGTGGACACAGATAGAATGAAGTTTTTGTTCATGGAAACAATGCAAATTGTGGGAAATCAATGACTCAACTGCAAACCCAACAAAAAAACAACAAGAAAGAACGTGGAGTAACACTCTTGTATTTACATGGAATGGGGGAGCGGGAAAGCCAGAGGGCATGTTCTTTTGTCTTCATAGGGTTGTCTGGAAACCATGACAATCAACCTGTTTCTAAGAATGACGTCATGGCTTTCTAATTTCTCACGCTTGTGTTGAAGCCCGGAAAAGGCGAAGATAAAAAGCTTTTCTATTAACGGCACTCTCTCGTTTAATTTGGGCTAATGCTCTCTTTTGATAGGAATCTGGATGTGTACATCATTAAGTACGAGGTGCCTTATATTTTTGGCGAAACTCGCCGTCTTTACCGTCACGGTTACTCCGAAGTCGATGTAGAAGTAACTGGTAGCGCCATTTATTTGTTACGTAGTTCTTTCCAGATAAGTACTGCACAATAAATTGGTTCTAAATGACACTGCTCCTACCTTGTCTGTTTTATTTTCGCTGGCGACGGATTTTCGGTCAAATCGATTACAGGAATGTAACCAGAAGAACTCGATCCATCCTGTCCACTGTTTCCTTTATTGCCAAATCCAGGAGTTTGGACAATGGACCAGTCTTCGTTGCTGCTATCACTTATTGAGTCATTCTGAAACAAGAATAAGATAGCCGCAAGTGTTGAGTTAGCTAGAGAGGCAAGGGTACTACAGTGGAATCTCCGGTTGCGACCAGCATTCCCAAGCGAACACCTCTCTAGTTTCACCCCCCCCCCCCCCCTTCACTGACAAAAACTACTGACTTTTTACAAGAATAAACTTGAAATGTAAAAAAAAAAATGCACATACAGTACACTGTACTCAAAATATGTTGAAAGAAATGACCTAAAATGGCTTCAGTAATGGGCCTAATCGCACTAGTGGATAGTGGATTATGAGGAAATTTTTCCTTAGTTTATGCTCAGTTCCACCTAACGTTTGGAGAACATTTAAGGTACAATTTGTGACTATCGTGAGACTTGTTCCGTTCGCTGTATTAGGTAGTTTATGAGAAGCAAACTACGAAACTCTGAATGAATATTTTTGAAAGCTTAAATATTTTTGTGGCTACTGAAAGTTATTATACGAGATTTAGATTGGTATTGGCGCATGGGGTATGTCTCTGAACTTACTATATGCTAATGAGGCAAAATATTGACCCATCGTGTTATGAACTCTGGTAAGCGACCACCTCCCGTAAGCAACAGGAAAAAAAAAACGAAAAACGGGAAAAAAAACCCAACTTTTTTGGCAGAAAAAGCGAAAATCCGATCCAAAACACAGCCAAAACCGTAAAACAGAAAATTCCAAAGCCCCCTCCTTACGGGAGGTTTGACTGTATTTCCCAGAAATGTGTTTATTTTGTAGCTGTCCGGCTGACCGACGAGCCTACCGACTGGTAATTCTTGGATGAACCAGCCTCTGTACAGTGAAAATACATAACCATGATTATACCTTGCTTAATTGGATGGCCTTTTTCAGGGCATCTTCTTCGCTTTCCTGCTGGTAAGCTATCATCCAGGTTTGGTTGTCATCTGGAGTATTCTCAGCTCCCAATACAACTTCTGCGTAAGTTCTTTTGGCTGACATAAGGACTAAATAACACTAAAACAGGAAAACTTAAACCCGGGGCACACAAGTAGTAATGCAATACTTCTAGGTGAACAATGAAACGTACATGTGATATCGTACAAAACAATATTCTCTCAGGTGTCTCGTTAACACAGACCTCGAAAACGCAGACCGCAGACCGCACACCTCGAATACCCATGCCTCGAAAAACGTGTACACAGTGTGTAATTACCAGATTTATCTTCTCTCTTCCCTTTGTTATCAAACGAGATCACGGAATGCGTAAGCGAAACTGCTATGTAAACATTGGAGTTGAATTCTTATCAAAAATATCGCATTTACGATCTTCCACTGTCGAGCTGTACCAGTCTTGCAGAGGTTATGTGTGTGCCTTTTGAGTCAGTCCACTTGTGCGCAATCAGTTTTCCTTTGTGTATACAGTGTGTAATTACCAGATTTATCTATCTTTCTTTTGTCATTGATGTTATCAGACGAGGCCTCGCAACTTTTGTTCCTTGGCCCCTGACTTTAGCCGCAAATATAGAATTCACGAGCGCTATCGCAATTTTAACGTTATAGTACTTCTACCATATGAAATCATTTTTGGTACAATCGTACAAATCAACTCAGGTGTCTCGTTAACACAGACCTCGAAAACGCAGAACGCAGACCGCACAGCTCGAAAAACGTGTACACAGTGTGTAATTACAAGATTTATCTCTCTTTCCTTTGTTATCAAACGAGATCTCGGAATGCGTCGCGAAACTGAAACTAATTTCATTGACAGTGAGATAATGGATAAAAATAGACGTAAAGTGGGGTAAATTGAATAAACAAAATAAAACAACTAGAAGAAAGAACAGTTAAATTAATGAATGACAGGGTTGTATAAAATTTATGTATTATTATATTTAATATTTTAAATGGTTATTTTTATTATTAAGTATAAACCACACGCACGACTTTTACCCACACCCACACCCACACCCACGACCCACGACTAGTACCCACGACCCACGACTCACGACCATTAGTCAAACTCGACCTTGTTAATGGTTTGATCTGAAAATAGCAATGAGTAAAAGGTGTTGACAGGCCAAATACGACTCATAGCTTCATGATAGTGTGAAATTATGGGAGGCTTGTTATATAAGACCCTCAAAGACATCTTAAGCCAAAGGTTTTTTCGCATTTTTTTTTATCATTATCGTCATTATACATGTCTCATTATAATTCACCGTAAGTTTATCTCCAAGCTACAAATTCTGTTATCATTTGGCCTGTTATTCAGTAGACAAAAAGCAAACACGTTACGTTAATGCACACATGTCTCCATTTTTTTTTTTGCCTTTTTTCTAGAGTCTTCATTTACGTCATTACAGGGATCTTACAGTAGCTCATTGTAGGTCGTTTTAGGTCATTGTAGGTCATTGCTTGTTTTAGTAACTACGAGTTGAGAGAAGCTTTCACAGTGGCAGATTTCAAAAGGCATTCCAGACAAAAACATGGCAGTGCCCAAAGATTTTCTTAATGACTTTCAGAGATGAAAGAATGGAAGAGAAAGGAGTGTTCAAATTAGTGTTGTAGCTTTCTGGCAAGGAGAGATATTTGACCTCAAAGTTACCAAATAACTGAGTGAATCGAAAAGTGTAAAAACACACTAATTTATTAACCTGCTTTGTTGATTAACAAGCCGTCATTCAAATCGACTGAAACTTGTATCTTACGTTTATTAAGGATGTACCAATATGTATGTAAGCCATCACAGTAATTTGTTAAATACAGTTGCAGTAAGAGCTTCTTACATTTTACCTATTTTGAGGCCGTTTTTCAGTGAAAACCTAGAAAAACGGGGTAGGGGGTCTATCTTCCCCGGAAATAATCAAAGCAGAAACCAGTTTGCCCTTTTGAGTTTTGGGGTAGATCCTTTGAACTGGCAAAGTTTCATTGAAATCGGTGAGATGGCATGTATCACAACTGCCCAGTGCTCTCGTCACGTTCTTAACAATAGGGTGTCAGTCACCAGTAGGTTTTTAAAGCAAAATATGAAGGACAATATTTTTGATAAAAGAATTATATGATACAATTAAATTCTGCCCAATAGTTTGTTAATTTATTGTTTCTTGTTTGTTTGTTCTACCAATCTTTAATCACTCAAGCACATATTTACAACGAAGTTAATGTATCAAAGTACAGTTTCTTTTAATGCCAGTTCTCTCCATTATAAAACCAAAAATACTCAAACTAGTTTGGTATGACTGGCTTGTATTTAAGCTTCTAGTAAGCAGCCTCATGCAGTACTTACACAGGTTCGATTTGTAGATCTGAAACATCTCTCACTCACAACATCTTTCTTTTTCACTTTCATCATGCGAAGATCATCATACCAGTAAGCAGTATGAAGTTAGTGAAATGGGTGAAATTATGTCTCATAAATGTCCTTTTGTGTGCTTATTGAGTTTTTGTTGGTTTAAAAAGTGTTGGCTGTTCAGTCACTTTTTGCAACTTGATCTCCTTGATCATTCAAGTACAAGCTTTGAAAACCCAGGCTATGATAGCACTTGATACTTTATTCAGAAAATTGTATTCCTAGAACTCTTAGTTGTCGTTGTTGAAGTGCTAGGTGACTGACTTGCCTTTTGAATGATTTTCAGTTTTTAAAAAAGTATAAGTAAGACTTCTTGGAAAGTGGTGGGTGGGGATGAGACACTTTAACATCTCTCAATGCCACATTTCTTCATAGCATGTCTTTTAGTATTACTAACTATTTATTCAATCATTTTTTCTACTTTTGTGGCTACTGCCTCCTGTAGGAGGCAAAAAAATGACAGGTAACTTGGGGAAATGCAGGAAACATCATGCTTTTAATATGATACGTATAAAATATACTGACCAGTTGTGCAAACATGATCGATGCATATGCTCATGTAGGCATGCAGTCACATTCAATAATTTTGTTATACTTTTGATCATTCTCCACATATCTGATAATTTTGGGGAATCAATTATTCACAGCATAAATGTTTGTTTTTATTTAGGTTCTGAAACTGTAAAAGTAGCCTCCAAAAATAATCTTCAACAATTGCAAGATATGATCAGTGAAAGTAAACTCAACAGTTACGAAGGTAGCAGCCCAAGAAGGGAGTTGGAGAAGGCTGTATCAGAATGGGGCTTTAGAATTTCTGAGAATGCAGGATCAGGAAATTGCCTCTTCTTTGCTTTATCAGAACAACTTAATGTTGTCAAAGGAGAGAACATCCAACATGATGAATTGAGGAAAAACTTAGTTCGGTATCTCAGGGAGAACCCAAAACGGGTAGGTTTACTTGTGTTTATACAAGCAATGTTAAACATTGCAGTGTTTCAATGACTGACTCTCAATGTCAAGTCAAGCACTTTTGTCACATTTTTGAGTGAACTATTCGCGGCAAAAAAACCTTTTATGGGCACATCAAATATTGATTCATTCATCCGACGAAGATTTTATTTGACCTGATTTGAACCATGTGAGAATGAAAATCTTCAACTCCAGGAAACTCAATAACTTCCTTAAATTGGTAAGAATATTCTGATGATAACATGACTTGAAGTCCATTTCCTTGACACAAGAGCTAGTAACATACCTAAGCCTGAAGGACTTAAACATCCCATTTAAACTCCACTTAAAATTATTGAAGCCTTGGATTGACCCTCTGAGCTTTACTTTCTACATCTCTTTATGGTGGTAAATTTTTCAGTTTACCCCTAAACAATTTTCACTTCAACTATTGAAGCCTGGTTAGATGGATAATTGTGCTCTATCACTTTGATTATAACATCTTGCTTGGTAATCCTGTTCTTTGCCTGTTTTAGTCTCCACAGCCTATGTCAATATCTTTCGTGCAGTTATCAAAAGTTAAGACATTTTGAAAAATATAATGAATTAAATATATAAGTTGAGAATGTATGAATCTCAAAATTTAATGTCTCTTTCATATTTTGCATACTGAAATCACAAAAAAAAATCCCCTTCTCTCACCACAATCATGAAATTAAGTTCACGCGAATTTGACTACAAATGTGGTATTTCACTTGTATTAAATATATATCTGGCAGTGAAATAGGTAACTAAATTTTATCTGGGAGTAGCATCTGTCTGAAGCTTTAGAACTTTATTCAGATCACTCAATAACTTCGAGCGTCAAGAGGTCTATTCTTTGGCCATCTCTTAATTTTCCCAAATTAATGCAGGTTTGCATTATGGAAGAGCTTTAAAGTACTCTTGAATCAAATTAAGCAGTACAGTTGCTCAGGTGAGTAAAGAGATGTATGACTGTGCCAATAAAGAAGGAATCACTACGTAAACTCAGAGGTTTAATTACGACAACCTGAATCGGTTGCGAGCACATGGAACAGACAGAGTCCCGACGCGCGTGCGCAGCGCTTATAACCGCAGGCTACAATATAAATAATGTAGTGGCGCTGTGCTTTGATTTGTTGAGGATTGTGTCATATTTCAATGTAATCACCTTACGGGGCAGCCATTTTTAACTTTAAGATCCCAAGATGTTAGAGATTATTCAACAATATCCACTTTGTCTTTTTTGAATAATTGTTAAATGTATGCTGCTTTGCAAATTGGTCACTGGCTCTTAAGTCCTTGCTCTTGTTGCAACACTTATCAGTGTACAATCAGTTTAATTACAATATATTACAATATTACAAAAGAAATATGCACTGTCCGCAATTAGCAAAGGCTGGTCGAGGCGGGCAGTGTTTAATACGTATATTATAAAATAAATCGATTTACAGAGCAAGAGATTCAAAATTCTAGACAAATTACAACTACATTAATACATTTAAGATACGGCAAGAGAACAGAACAAGCTGGGGTCTTATAGTTGTGCTATTAAAGTAGACAAATCAATATAATCGTCATGTTTTTCGAGTCTCTGGAGGAGGAAATCATGAATTTTACTCTTAAAATTGTATTTTGATAGCTGGCGCACTTCACAAGACAAGCTATTCCAGATTCTAACACCATTTCTTGAAAATGCCCTTTTTTGTATATCTAATCTTGAATTTTCATCAAAATAGTCGCCTCTTGAACATGATCTTGTCTTATGGGGATGAATATTAGCTTGATAAGTTAGATATGTTAGAGGGTCAATAAATGTTAGAAGATCAATAAATTAGATATCTTAGAAGGTGACAAATTACTGGATATGTCATGCATCATGATGGCAACTGATTTAAAGTAAAGCATATCCAAAGGAAGAAAACGAGAATAAACTAAAAATGAGATTGCATGAGATCTGTAGTCACCAAAGTACATTAAGCGAAGGGCTCGTTTTTGAAGGATTAGAATTTTACCTCTATGAATTTTTGCCGCCTGACCCCACGTGACTATACCATACAACAAATAGGGTTGGATAAGTGACCTGTAAATGTGGTTTAGAGTACTAAGGGGTACAAAGTGTCTTAATCTTGAGATAGCGCCGATTGATGTAATGTACAACACTTCACGGAAATGATTGGTTTTCAATTTCTACATACAGGCAGATAGAACTGATCTTTATGTACTCCTAGACGATGAGCAACGCAGTCAGTTTAGTACATGGGATCAATACTTGGCCAACATGGAGAAAGATGGTGTTTGGGGTGATGAATTTATTATCTTTGCTGCAGCAAACCGTTATGAAACATGCATTGATTTGATTGGGAATAAGTCAAAAAATAATATTCGACCAGAATTTCCGGTTGAAGATGGCAGACCACTTTGCCTGGGGCATCAATATGATCACCATTTTGTCAGCTTACTATTAAAAGGTAAGTTCGGACCAGTACAAATGGTATAGTCATGTTTTTCATGTGAGACCGTTTGTCATATACTAATAACTCCTCGCAAACTAATATTCATAGTTCTTGTTCTGAAAGCTATTGATGAACTGATACTTCAAAACTTACATCATTATAACTTAATGAAAAAGGCACAGTAGAGGAAGAAATTGGTTTAACATTTAAAGGACCAAAATCTTTCAGATACCCCTAAGGGGCACTTTAATTTCTTACATTTACTACAGGGGTGTCTCGAAAACACAGACCTCGAAAACTCAGTCTGAAGACTGCAGACTTCGAAAACGCAGACCTCAAAAATTTTGTTTTCGACATTTGGTGATGCTAAAAAAGGACTTTTTTCGCAAAACGATGTAAATCATCTCAGTTTGAAAAGTTTTTGCACTCGTTACTTGAACTTCTGGAGGATTCTTAAGAGCGAATGTTACCAATGGTCAAACATTTGCTGACCACTGCTGAATTCCAATTTCGCCCATATTTCAAAGTGAAGTAGGTCTCGATGGAAATAAACCACTGCATACTTCGTTTGGCTGAATATCGATTTATTTTGGAGAAAATCAATAATAACTAAATTCTGCCAAAATGTGGCTTTTGAGGCTCAAAATTTCAGACACATCTCAGAGCGCGCGTCACAAAATGAAAAAACCTGGATTGATAAAAATTACCAAATCTTGAAAAACAACATCAAAACATATGTTGATTGCCATTTGAGCAATCTTGACCATTTATTTACACAATCTAATTGAATTTATCAGACCTACTTTCAACTAGATTAAAAATAGGTCAAAAGTAGCCCGTAATTTAACTATGTGCTATACAAGATAATTAACCGGAAATCTGGGTTTCGGAAGGCAGAAAGTAGTTCTTTTAGATCTCCAAAGGATTTTTTCGAAGAAATAATTCTGGGCGATTTAATCAATTTTTAAAGTTGGATAAAATGCACCGATTCGACGGTGTCGTCAATTAGTCAAAAATGTACACATACTCACGCAAACTCAATTTTTTCGCATTTTACGTCCAATCTACTGCTTATTTAATATAATAAGCTCTTACCTTCCATGTTTCGGAGGATTGCAGTCCTAATATTGTTGCTTCTCCCTCACAATAGCGATATTACTTGGAAGGATAGTCAGTGCCTCCTGATAATGATTGTTCACAAAGCACATCTCGGGGTTTTTGATTTGAGGTTTCTCTATTCCCATTTCGTTGAAAAAGAGGCTGTAATTATTTCACATAAGAGCTCTTTACTTAAATGTTAGTCTTTAACCGAACCACGAACCAAATGTAAGCGGAATTTTGCTGTTCAGAAACGTAATTCTGACGTGGCCGGAACAACGCTAATTGATAATAATAATAATAATAATAATAATAATAATAATAATAATAATAATAATAATAATAGAGCTACTTATATAGCGCTTATCCAGACCTGATCTAAGCGCTTTACAAAATAGAGATATACATTTTAAATTAATTTTTGATAGTAAGTCTTTAAGTTTACGTTAACAGAGATTTAAATATTCACAAAAAGCGGGTGTCTAAGATCTAGGCGCTAGACATGGATAAGAAGAGAATTCATACATGTTAAAATAATTTTTAAAAAGATAAGTCTTAAGTTTACGTTTAAAGAGATTGAAATTGTCACAAGAACAAATTTCATCAGGTAGTTTGTTCCACAGTTCAGGAGCCGAAACAGAAAAAGATCTAGAGCCGTAGAACTTGAGATTAAAGTTGACAGGAGACAGGCGTAATGTTGAAGATGACCGGAGCGTTCTTGAAGGTGAAGAACGACGTATCAGGTCTTGAATGTAGATAGGAGACTGCTGGTGAAGAGCTTTGTGGGTGAGCAGAATTATTTTGAATTTAACAACAAACATATGAAATACATATATTTTGAATTAAGTTCGCTCGGAAACTGGAAGCCAGTGCAGGTCGACTAAAATAGGGGTTATGCGGTCAAATTTAAGGGAGCTTGTAATTCAAAATGAGATTTTACTGAAATCGACAACTTCGCAAAAACAGAACATTGTACTGTGAAACACGTGGCTTCAGGAAGTTAGGTCTTGTTTTAAATATACGAAACAGGAGTAAACAATCATCTAACCTCATTTGTGATTTTCAAAATACATCATTATTAAACGTATCATGGTATTTTTTTAAATCATTGTTTTAGGTGGATAAAGCTCATTATAATTAGGTAAAAAAGAGCGAAAGATCTGCAAATGACATAGCCCATCACTTCAGATGTGCCGTTAGATAAAAATGCAGTGGTAATGGTTTATTAGATATGAATTCGGCACTAAAATGAAATACTTCATATTTACAAGCAATTACAAAAAATATTTACAAATTAAATGAGACTATATAATTAAAACTTTTGCCGGGGGACTGGGTTACCGGCTCACAAGATTCTATTGATAAATTATTACAAATGTGATATAAGTCTATTGCGATAATTCATTAAGCTTTGACGTCATTGCGGGAAAAAAACTTATTTGAAATCGTTTTGTCCTACATTTAAAAAGAGTCAAGATATTGCTGGAGCGCAGCTGGCGGCCGTGAGCGTCTAGTCTTTTCTGTGGAATTAATGATGACAACTGTGAGTTTTTAATTTCCTTGAACTGTTCGAGGCAAAGATGTTCCCTATTTTCTTCCAGTGTGGGGTAATTCAAAACATTACATTCAGTTCTTTAAGAAATTAGTGGTTCGATTATCCTGAAAGCTCTTCTTTGTATCTGTTCTTAATTGTCCACAAGGTGAGATGGAAGGCTGGAATGCCATACCGGGCATGCGTACTCCAAAACAGAACGTATTAGAGCAGTATAGACACTAAGTAAATCCTTGGATGGTAGGCCATTGCGGCGCAGGACACGAAGGATATAAAGTCGCTGAGCAGCTTTCTTTGTAATGCTAAGAATGTGACTACGCCATTTTAGATCATCCTGAATGAGCACTCCTAGGAGCTTGTGAGTTTCTACTACTTCGATTGAGGTGTTATTAATAGTCAACCGTAATAGAGTGGGAGGGTTACGTAGGAAGCATATTCTGAGTTCTTTGCACTTTTTTGGGTTCAATTTCATGTAATTTGAAGAACACCAAGTGGATATATCATCCAGGGTGGTTTGGATAGTTCATGAACCTTCTCGAGGTAGAACTTCAGCAATGGTTAGGTCATCAACGTACTTCCAGAATAAATTGGTTGGAGTAAGCTCATTCACCGTAACTAAAAATAGTATCTTGTGATGAAATTTTGTGGGCCGAGGCCAGGAACGTGTTCGATAATTGAGTCAGTTTGCTAGACATAACGTCTCGTAGTCACGTTCGACGCACTAAAAACTACTATAAAACGAATACAAGAATTGTAAAAACGTGTAAAATGGTATATAAAAAGTCACTTGTAAAAATGTAGCGGAATTCCAAATCGATTTCGATCAATTACGATCCTCATCAGTAGTACTCCGCCATGTTTAAAATACTTAAAATACGCCATGTTTAAACATGGCGGAGTACTACTGATGAGGATCGTAATTGATCGAAATCGATTTGGAATTCCGCTACATTTTTACAAGTGACTTTTTATATACCATTTTACACGTTTTTACAATTCTTGTATTCGTTTTATAGTAGTTTTTAGTGCGTCGAACGTGACTACGAGACGTTATGTCTAGCAAACTGACTCAAAAATAGTATCGGACCCGATTTAGTCCCTTGTGGGACCCCGGCGTTTACATACGACCAGTCAGAGAAGGAATCAATAATCTTGACTCGTTGTCTTCTAAGTGTTGGAATACTTGTTTATTTTAAAGAAGCTGTATTGCAGTAAATGGCTTGAACCCGGGGGTAACATGTGAAGGTGTAGTCTGATCGTCCGGGTGAGTGTAGTCCTGAGAAGGACTGTTGTCGGTGGTAGTGACTGACGTTTCGACAACCTGTGCGGAAGTCATCATCAGAGTCAAGTGAATGATTGTTGTCAGTAGAATGTTCTTATTCCAGTTCGTGTGAAATGATCGGTTGGTTTTGCCGTGATGTTATTGGCTGTAAGACTCAGTGACGTAAGTCGGTCGTGATAGGTCAGTTTCGATCTATCGGTAAAGTTAGCTCGTTCTTTTTTAGGTCGTTTCTGTATTAGAGTTCAAACTTGAAAACCACAACCTTTACTGAAAATTTTGTATGAGCCAACATTCAACTGATTTATATTTACACTACTTCTTTCCCAGAGGCTACCACACCTTGTTGTTTGGTACTCTTGTCGAGGAAGCTAGCTGAGTAAGAAGTCATTTGTCCCCCTCAATTACGGCCGGGTTCAAAGCCATCAGTGAATTACATGGCGATATATTCTAAAGTGTAGATGATGCGTAAAGACACATTATAGGCCTGTTGTCTGATCAGAACAGAATTTTCACGCCCACTGCGTAAAAGCTAACATATATATCTTGCTAGCAAAAAAAGAGTAAACAAATCCATGTTGTGCTTAATCTGCCCTTTGAAGTCAATTAAATTTAAGAAGTAAATGACTTCTTATGGACAGCCTAAAAAACACTTCCCAGTTTAGTTATAGTGGATCAGCAAGGTACGTTAGTATTAATCTGTTAGATTTGCTGAGAGGGCGCGGGTCCTTTCCCAGGCAGGGAGTTCAAGGTTTGCATTAGCTAATTGTTTAATTCTTGCAAAATATCTATATAGGGCTGCTTCCGCTTGCTGGTTATTGAAGAAATGTCTAGTTCAAGGGCGGTGCAGATCTCCTGTAGGATCCCATCGAAAAACTTTGACAACTTGGACTGGCACGCGATTTCACAAATGTTGTATTTATCATACCATGATAAATGACCATGATAAAATACCATGATACATTTAATTACGATACATTTAATCACGAAATGTTTCGTATATTTAAAACAAGACCTAAGTTCCTGAAGCCACGTGTTTCACGTGTACCATCTTCTGTTTTTGCAAAGTTGTCGATTTCAGTAGATCTCATTTTGAGTTAATTAGCATTGTTCCGCCCACAAGAATCACGTTTCTGAACCAGCAAAATTGTGCTTACATTTGGTTTGTGGTTCAGTTTAAGACTAACATTTAAGCAAAGATCTCTTACGTGAAGTAATTACAGCCCCTTTTTCAACGAAATGGGAATAGAGAAACCTCAAATCAAAAACCCTGAGATACGCTCAGTGGACAATCATTATCAGGAGGTGCTGACTATCCTTCTAAGTAATATCACTATTGTGAGGGAGATGCAACAATTTCAGGACTGCAATCGTCCGAAACATGGAAGGTGAGAGCACATTGTATATTAAATAAGCAGTAGATTGGACGTAAAATGTGAAAAAATTGAGTTTGTGTACATTTTCGACTAATTGACGACACCGTCGAATCGGTGCATTTTACCCAACTTTAAAATTTGATTCAATCGTCCAGAATCATTTCTCCAAAAAATCCTTTGGAGATCCAAAAGAATTACTTTCTGCCTTCCGAAACGAGATTTCCAGTGAATTATTTTTTATAGCACATAGTTAAATCAAGGGCTACTTTTGACCTATTTTTAATCTGGTTGAAAGTAGGTCTGATGAGTTGAGATTGTGTAAATAAATGGTCAAGAATTGCTTATATTACAATCAACATATGTTTTGATGTTGTTTTTCCAGATTTGGTACTTTTTATCAATCCAGGTTTTTTCATTTTATGATGCGACACTCCGAGATGCGTCTGAAATTTTGAACCTCAAAAGCCACGTTTTGGTGGAATTCAGTTGTTATCGATCTTCTTGAAAATAAATCGATATTCAGCCAAACAAAGTTGCAGTGGTTAGTTTCACTCTTAGTCCAACCTAACTTGAGAATATGAGCCGAATCCATTTTTCAGCTGTTGCCACCATATTTTGAAAATGTTCGATTTTTGGGCTCATTTACTCTTTTAGCTTTATATTCAGATTTCATGTGGACACTTGTGACATTCTTCTCCTTTTTTTCTTCTCCTTTTTTTGTTATTCAGTCCCGTGATTAAAAAACATGTCTTAATTAACAATTGGTTCATGCTTTAGCATGCACTATCGAGTTATGGAGCAAGTGGGTAGCTTGGAGAGCATGAAAGAAGCGTAAGAGTTGCCCGAGGCGATAGCCTCGGGCAACTCTAGCTTCTTGAGTGCTCTCCAAACTTCCCACGTGCTCCATAACTCGATAGTGCACAGCTAAAAGCATGAACCAATTGTTTTATAACATAGCTGGTGGAATTGTGCATCAAATCCGACATGAAAAACGGACAACAATATCAGAAGTGATTGTTCGCAGTAAGCGAGATATTAAGCAAAATAGGAATTGGCTTTATTTCAAAGTTTCTGTTGAAAGCTCTATTTTTATTTTACTGCAGTTTAAATAAAAAAATCATTTATTTTTTTGTCATTTGTTTGGTTTTACGAGTGTCTTTATGTCAAAATTTGTTGCATTTCGCCCTCGGACAGTGAAGCGAATCGTGACGGCACTGATGCTGAGTTTCCGTTTCCGTTGTTTCTCTCTTTTTCTACCTCAGTAAAGAACTCTAACCCAAGGGAAAAGGTCGGAAAATTGTCTTCGTTTTGGGATCGGTGGGCCGAGTCTCTGTTTGTATCTATTATTGTCGCGAAATATATTATTTTTCTCCGCGCAAACAATGGCTGCTCACGCGAAAAAAAAATTCTGGCGAAGCGATTTGCTCACGCTGTCAGCTTCCACCATCGGGATTTTGAGCACGCTTACGTACAATGAATTTGATTGCGCGGCTCTGGTAGCTATGTTATGAAAACGATTTAATTTGATTTAGAGTGATTGGGGTAGTTTTTGATACTCGTTTTATTCCTCAAACTCTGGTCTTATCCATTCCATTGCGTTACATGATCTAGGTGACCCGGTTAAACAATTAGTTAACACCAACAGTAACAACACTACATCCCTCCCCCTTTTGAAACTTTTTAAAAGAAGGATGATATAATTCAAAACACAAGTACTATTTTTATGAAGTGGTACAATCTATATCACACCGCTATATCTCGAAATGTCACTTGATTTATTTCTGATGACGATTGTTCGTAGGTAACAATTTGTTCGTTCTACATCAACTAGACTATAATCAGTCCTCTTTAGTAATCAAACATAGTAATCAACATCCTACATAGTCTTTGAGGTATGCCAGGGGTCTCCCCGAGTTTCGCACAGGGTAACGCTATTGAGTTGCCTGTTCTATGATCGGAGGAGCTTCTTGCAATACTGTGATCCTCTGGTCCTCATTCCAGTTCCTCGTCGTCGACCTCGGTTTCCGGCTTAACAGCTGTATGAGGGTCCACACTTTTGAAGAAGGACAAGTTCCTAGCTATTTCAATGTCAGCCCTCTTTGCTGTTATCATTTGCACCCTTGCGTTGGCTTACGATGTATGGGTTTGAATCATATGGTGTCGCGAATTTCTTGTGCGATGGTTTGAGTTTGGCAAGTACCATATCCCCTTCAGATGGATTAGTCAGTTTGACATACCTCTTGCTGTCCGCATATTCCTTCATCTTTTGCTTTGAGGCGTCATCTTAGTCTCAGATCGACGAGTCTCAGGTTTGTGCGGGGATGATTTGCCGTAATTTGTGCGTATTGGTCGGTTGAACAGTGCTGTTGCTGCAGGTATGCCTGTCGACGTTTGTGGATTGGCTCAGTAATTACCTATTAGATCAAACAAATCTTCTTTCCGTCGGCGATGATCAACTTTCGCTGCTTCAATGGTCTTCTTAACTTTACACATGAAGCATTCTACTTCGCCATTGTCCCTGGGCCATGGCGGGGTGACCTTGCGGTGTTTTAACCGCAGGGTGTGTGCGTAGTCTTTGCCATTGAATATTGGTCCGTTGTCGAAGCAAAGAATTTCCGGGATTCGGCATTCGGCGAAGATCTTGTTGAGTCGAGGCTCAACAGCTGGGAATGATACGGTTTATATCACGTCTACCATCGGGTATCTTGTGAAGTCATCAGTGACGACTAGCAGGTATCCCCCCTGTAGCTAGATCAATGATGTTTTTTTGTAGTGATTCGGGGGTCACAATCCTGATCCCACGAAGGATAGTCAATGAAGAGCAGACCAGCAGCTCTGCCTTGAGGTGTTCCAGAGCTTTGTAGGTGACATTGTTCACATCAGTTTGCACGTTGTGAGTATACTAGTTGTCTGACTTTGGTGCTGTGGTGACTGCGTGCAAGGTTTGACGGTGGTCGGTTGTAGACGTAGTGTTCTCAAGCTTTGATGACTTTGGTGTTGAGGTGTACGCCATGTAGTCAACGAATTCTTCAGCTATCTTCTGTTGTAGACTGGTCACGGGTGTCTTCTTGGCTGGTGTCGAGACATGAAGTCTGCGGGGTTGTCGCAGCCGTGCTTGTAGATGATACTTTCTTGATACGGCTGGAGTCGTCATGCCCACCTCTTGATGCGTGGTGGTGGTTTCGACCCTGGGTCATTAAATACGGTGACAAGTGGTTTGTGGTCGGTGACGGTGGTTACGGGTTTTCTATAGATGTACAGTTCAAAGTACTCACAACCCCACATGACTCCTCGAGCTTCGCACTCATTCTAGCTATACCGACTCTCCAACGTCCGTTGAAACTCGCCTAGAGTAGGTTACAACTTTCTGCTCTCCTGATGCAGGATCAGTTTGAGCGAAGATTGTGCCTAGACCGACGGGACTTGCATTGATTACAATCTTGGCGTCTTTGTCTGGGTTGAAGTACATGGTAATAGGTGCGTTGGTGAGGGCTTCTTTGAGTTGATTAAGGGCTTGGTTATGTCTCCTGATCCAGAGCCAAGGTGTATCTTTCTGTGACAGCTCCCGTAGGAGTTCAGTGATAGTGGCGTATCCTTTGATAAATTGAGAGTAGTAGTTCACCATGCCGATTAGGCTGCGAACTTCGGTAGTGTTGGTTTGCGGCTGTAGGTCGAGGACTGCATCAACTTTCTTCGGGTCCGCAGAGACCGAAAATATGTATCCGAAGAACTCTAGGCTGTCCTTCGAGTACACGCACTTTCCTATCTGCAAGGTGAGCCCCTTCTCGCGTAGAGGTTGGAAGGTGTTCCTCAGGGCTTGGTCATGTTCCTCAGTTGTCCTTCCATAGACTAGGATATCGTCGCCGAGGTTGACTGCTCCCCGTAGATCGTTGAGAATTTCACAGATTGCGTTTTGGAATATCTCGATAGTGCAAGGTATTCCAAAGTTCAGTCGAGCGAACCGCCTGAGTTCCACGTGGGTGCTGAAGGTATTGATGTAGCGAGACTCAGGTGCAAGCTGAAGTTGATTATATCCTTGGTTTAGATCCAGTTTACTGAAGATGGTTGCGCCGTCTAAATCATTGAGCACCTCTTTGATTGTTGGTGTGATGTGACGTACCCGCTGCACTGCCTGATTTGTTTGCCGCATTTCGACACTCATTCGTATTTTTCCTGGCTGCTTCTGCTTCGGGGCGAAAACAACGGGAGACACCGGCCATGGCGTTGGTCCATCCGCCTTCTCCTTTACACCATTCTGCTTTCTCTGGTTGTTCTTCTGGTTGTTTTGACACATAAAATAGTACTAGTCGGTGTGGTTGGGCTGATGGCGGTACGCTGTTGTCAATAGGTAATTTCACTTGGAAGTCTTTGAGCTTCCCCAGACCGGTGAATAGATTGCTGTATTCTTCTACGAGTTCCGCGATAGCTGGTCATTTTATCTTGGGATGATAAGGGTGCGGCGACCGAGAAGAGTGGTAGATTTTGCGATGCACGCCAGCTGACCAGAGATCCCCCAGCCCCTTTGGTGATGTAAAAATGGTTTCCTGCGACGCCTTGCTGTTCTTACCGACATTGTTCGCTTCAAACTTTCCGAGCATCTAATGGGGTGTGTAGGATTTGTAGGGCTGTACTCTCGTAGATGTAGGTTGGAGTATTGGACGATCAACAATGTTCCTAAAGTCCTTTCATCGAGCAAGTTGATGCTCGATCTGCAATCCACTAAAATATTGAGCCATGTTCCTTTGATTTTCACTTGGAACTAAGGGTGTTGAGCTCTACTTTTGTTGACGCTCCGCACGTGAAGTCGGAACCTATGTTCGTCCCCACTATCGTAATTGCTGTTAAGGGTTTTAACCTTTCTCTGTGCTTCCTTTGGTGCCGAAGACTTTGTTGTCCAGTGATACGACAAACTGACTTGAAGTGTCCGATTTTCCTGCAGCCATGGTATTCTTTTTTATACGCTGGGCAGGCTGTTCAACCTCCCCTGTGTAGATATGCTGCTTGAATCTCATATATTTTGAGGGTTTTACCGTACTCCTGTATGTTTTTCAGTGTTGTAGTTGGCTCGCTGAGGGCTTTTCTTCTCGCTTTTGAAAACTGACCATAAGCTGACCATAAATGTAAAAAAATCCAATTTTGTCATCTTTAGACCATCACAAAAGACGCTTAACTATCAGATTGATATATATAGTTTACGTCCTAGAAAGTGCTTTGTAAGGGGTTTTATTCATGAGTTGTTAGTGTCAAATACCCGAACGAGTGAGGTACAAGCAAGTGAGGGCTTTTGACACAAACAACGAGTGAGTAAAACCCTGTACAAAGCAACTTCTATGTCGTGAGCTGTTTATTGCACATAACACGAGAATTTTAACTGAAATATTTTTCTGACCGCAAATTACAAACAAAAACTCACTAACAATGCAAATTTAATGGCAATGGAAAATATCGCAGTACATGTACATCAAGGGACTAAAGTGCTGAACGGAAAATGCACTTACAAAAGGTTTTTTTTTTAATCCTAGTACGATATCAGTAAAGCAATTCGAGCAAAGGCCAAATCTGTGAGCGCTTTTAAATTAAGAATACGAGCATGTGAGCAGTTGCAAAAAAAATTTGCGAGCACGAGCAAGCGAGCGTCCGACGGTGTAATTTTTTCGAGAAATTCGCTTGGTTATACTTTGACTCGTGAAAGAGCCGTAGGCCATTCTGAGTGGCTGTATAGGGTTTTTTCACATGTGAAAATAATGTGTATAGATTTCTAGAAATGATCAGCTTTATGAAATAAAATTCTCGTTTTGTGTGTAATAAAAGAATATACGATAATGCCTCAAATATTGATACTTTTTTTGAATGTGAAGACTATGTAAAGTTCCTGGGTGTGCTCATCAATAAAAACTTTCCTCTGAATACTTTAATCTAAAGTTACTATTCTCTGATTTTCCCATATACGCATTACGGAATTGCTGCCTGGGGCCAAGCTGCACAATTCTATTTGAGGAAGGTCTTTATCTTACAAAAACGAGCTCTTCGGCTTATGTTTTTTGCTGGAAACAGATCTCTTGCTGTTCCCTTGTTTGTCTCTGCTAATGTCTTATCCCTCAATATGCTTTATTTTGAAACAGTATGTTCTTTTATGCATGACATATCTACCAATTCTGCACCTCAGAATATCTGTTATCTTTTTACCTGTTCATCTGACGTTCATACATACAACACTAGATTTTCTGATGCTGGTAATTTATATGTTCAGAAATCAAGACTGAGAATTCAACTTAATTCATTTTCCATTTTCGTAGCTAGATTGTGGAATTGCCTGAGGCCTGACCTGCGTAAACTTAGAAAAAATCCTTTCAAAAAGTTTTACTCGCGGTACTTGGTAATGAGGATGATTATGTTGATGTCTACGTTAATGTTTAAAATTACTAATTATCATTAATTAAACTCTAGTAGCCATTATTATTAATTTCTTATGTTCTATGTCTTATTATAGGTTCTTGCTCTTCTAATGTAAATCCTAGCTATTTGTGAATATATGTGTATACGTATTTCTATGCATTTACTTAACTGATTTTAATATTGATGTATTTTGCTAAATTCTATTGTAAGTTATACAATCTGCCCCGATTAGCGTTGCTACATGCTGGTTGTATAAATTTATAAATCTGTTAAATTTGTTTGTTATAAGTATAATAAACATCGTATAAACATCGTATAATCGTAACAATTGACGTATAATACTGGATTATTCGAGATTTGATCTCGCGATCAATGTCTGTGAATTCACGTGGCTCCACTAGTTGTACCACACGAGTGTAGTACGTCCTAATTGGCTCGCTGGGATTTTGTTTCGCCTGTCTGAATTTGTATTCTTCAAAGGAAACATTCCTTTTCGGCTCTAAGAAGTTCGTGAGAGCGGTTATGGCTTTCTCTAACGGATCGTCGCCTTCCCATGCTTCGGTGTCTGGTAGCGTGTCGAAGATATTGTTCACTGCCTCGGCAGCAATGCACGCTATCTTGATTGTCCTTGACATTTAAGGCCACACTTAGGCCGGGTTTCGAAATCGCAATAGATATTTCTTCCAGTGAGGAGCGGGGGTTCCTGACTCGCCTGACGAGTCAAATGCATGAAAAAATGGTAGGTTCGAGGCCATGGTGGGTTTGTTCAGCTCGTCGCCAATGTTACGGTGTAAGTCATACGAGGCATTACATGACGAATTCTCCCGCGCTAGGATCATGTGAGAGTGGATTCTCAAAACCATTTGCTATCAAAACAAATCACAAAATGTACACTGTCGTTGAACGCTTCTTCTTTTGAGCCCAACACGGCTTTCAAGATACCTTTTCTCGATCCTCAGTGTCAAAACAGTGATCAAAGCACACTACGTTCCCGAGAAGAGAATCGTGGTTGTGAAGCGATTTTCCGGTGAGGGAGACTCAAATCTGACGATCTTAGCGAAGGAGACGAAGATGTTAGAAATTCTGCGTGTGGATCGCAAACGCCATATTTTTTGTTTATTATACTTGCAGAAATAGTGCTAATTGTAATAAAATTTTGTGTGCGCTTTTTTTGTCATTACATAAAGTTATGTAACGTTACGTAACGTAGCGTGTATTTAACAGTAATGTTCATCGTAGTTTGTTGAGTTTTGTCCAGTATTTTGTTCAGTATTTGTCCAGTGTTTGATTGTTTTGGTCACTCGTTTCGTGCAGCTATTTTCCCACTAGCCAGGAAATCCACAGCATCGCAACAAATGTAAGTTTTGCATTATGTAGTTTTCATCGTTGTTCTCGTTGTAGCTTTCCTTGTGCATTTAGCTTAGTTTCCATTGTAATAGGTTTTCGTTCGCTGTTTTATTTGCAGTTTTATACGTATCGTTTCGTTTCGTGTTGAAAATTGTGCGGTTAGAGTTTCTCCTTACCAATAAAAATAATCAGTCGCCCATGGCAGTCACACTGCAGCATCCTAAGGTTGCTGAATTTGTTGCTGTTTGTCTTCAACCGGTTGCTATAATGATGGAATACGAGTATTTTGTTTTCCTGCTATATCATCTGAGGCTGACTTTCAAAACTTTCGACATTGTAATTAGTTTCCGATGGCGATAGCGTAGCTACTGATAGAGTGGCATCTAGCTCAAGCTGTTCTTATGAAGTATTGAAGTGCACTTTCTTGATTTATCCTCGTTTATTAGATTTGTTAAGCACCTATTCATAGTTATTGTTATGGCTGTATCTCTCTTTAAACTAGTGTTTGAAAGCTGGGCTGAAAAGAAATAAGGTACTTTTGAATGATTGATCATTATTCTTTTTTCGCAGATGACCGAGTAGAAGAGCAGGGGCAGTCTGGCGTTGGACAAGGCGTGATTAACAAGCCAAATATTGGACAAAATTCAACAGGTGAAGAGTCAGTCCTTCCTTCTTCATATTAATCCTGAATTCTTCAGAAAAAAAAGAAAAACGATGACCCCCTTTTCTGTAGCCTTGATAATGAGAAAGACTTTCAGCACAGGCTAGGGAACATTGTAGCGACTCTTTGTCTTTTCTGTGGCTATTTAGTCGTTATTGTCAGTGGTCATTTTTGTAAGTGTAAACAATAACTTATCAAATTGACCCTCAGCAGATCTTAGCAGTTGCTATTTACAACAGTGATGCTTTGGTATTTTAAAGTTGAACCTCACGAATTCGCCTACAAATACAAAATGCAACTCCCATACATCAGAATAAGATCGCCCCATCAATGCTTAACTCTTTTCAGACATTACACAGTTGGCAATGTAAGTAATGTGTACTTTCAGATGAACGTGATAACACTAATGGTGTTGTGTAGGTGATCTTAGAATTTAGAACTGTAGTACATCATCCAATTCCGGTATAAAATCTACCATATTATCATGTAGTGGCTTTAATATAATAGAAATGTTCATTGTCTTTTTCAGATTGTTAAGTCTCCGAAATGTTAATATTATCAAACGTTTTGACTTTTTGGAGTTTTTGATAAGACTTAAGCGAAGATACTTATTCTCCCCAATCATCATCAGACCTTCCATCCAAGTAGTAATGCCCTGGAACTGGAAAAGCTAAATTGCCAGTGAATTCACCATAATCTAATTCATTCAATATTACAGTTCGGCTGGATGATCAAGGACGCAGCACAAATTATACTCCTAAGAATGACATCCCTGAAGGTATGTTAATTTCATAAGAGTGTAGAACCAATGCCACATGCAACTTAAGAAGCCTTCATTGCCATGCTTTCACTGCCCACCTGTAGGAACCATGCATTCTTCTTCCATCGGAGGTGTCCTCAAATGAGCATTATCGTGAGGATGATAATATTGATGACTTTTTTCTTTTTTAACTCTGTCAATTTGATTGTCCTTTCGTTAGAAGTCCTGCTCGCTGACTACTTGTATCAAGTCGAGAGTTTAAGTCTGAAACTGAATTTCGAAACCAAATCAATTTCAAAGAACTGGAAAGATGTTGCAATCAGGTTTGAAGTTCCCTATGATGCCATCCTTCTTATGGAAAATGAGAACAAGAAGGTAGGAGGAAGCGCAATGAGTGATTTGATGCAATATCTGCAAGTATTATGTTATGAAGTGACTCTGAAAAAGTTCGTAGACGTCCTCCAAGAGCTGGGAAGGAACGATGTTGCAAACGACATTATAAAGATGTTCAGAGAAAAAAATGAGAAATTATTAAAATGGAGTTGATTTTTGTATTGAAATTTATATTAGGAAACTCGGTAAAAATGTTATATTATTCTTCTAGGTTTTTGTCAGCCTTTTAGTCTTTTCTCTAGTTGTAAAAGTAGTTACGGGTTTAAAAAAGTTTTTTACCCCAGTTGCCAGTTATGCGATCTGATTGGCCAATTTACCGTTGTCGATAAAAGCACAGAAACGCTACTCGCGTCAACGTGTCACGCAACCTGTCATGAACTGAAAGAATCGTGTTATTTGACGTCGATATTGTGGTAAAAAGAAAAAAAAATCGACAGTGGTTTCGCGTGGACTCTTCAGGGAAAACAATTTGTAATGTGTAGTAGAAGAGACTGTATCTTGTGACTGAATGTATCGCTAAACTGCGATGCATGTACCGTTTTTCAACGACTTTATTTTATTGAACTAGTTTAACTGCTAGACGCTACTGGAGCGTTAAATCGAGCTTTCCACGAGATTTGTTGTGTAATTAATAGGCGATTTTACATGTGAGATCATAATTAAGTGTGCTTAGCTAGCAGTTTTGTTGGGAGCACCTGAGCAAGTTGCAAAGCCGCAAGGGGAAAGAAAAACAGCCAAAAAAAAAACTCTGAATAAAAGGGGTAAGTTTCTAAAGAAATTGTGGTGTTTGTGGTGTCTTCGAGGTAATGGACAACTCCGTCTTTATAACAACAACGTAGTTTTATTTTCGTTCCTATGTTTTCACACATGCTCTCTGTCCTTTATTCTAGCCCATAATAATAATAATTATAATCAACATACGGGACACTACATCTCCCCCTAATTTATTAGAAAAACAAACAAGTAATAAAGTGTTCAAAAAAAAGTTCAGAGTCTCTTATTTCCTTCTGGATAACATTTAACTATGCGCATACATAATCTTGCATCCAGGCGGGCGCTTGCCTGGCATGCACAGGGCGCGAAGCAACTGAAGGTAAGGGGCCAGACGGAGCTTCTGGTGTACCTGCTGCTGATCTGGTTGCTCGACTAGGCGCGGCTGCGAATCTATTTGACCTTTGTCAACAGTGCCAGGATCCACAAACTTTTTCATGTGAGCAATGTTGTGCATTTTGTTGTTCCCATTTGTGTCTTGTAAGACGACAGCATTTCCATCTTTCTGAGTGACAATGTAAGATTCTGGCTCATAGTTTGGTGAGAGCTTGTTTTTATGTGTCTGCTTTAATAATACTTTGTCACCCTCCTGAATATCGCTCTGTTTGGCTCCTCGTGTTCTGTCTGCATATTCCTTCTGGCGGAGTTTTACATGAGCGTCCCTCTCTCTCAGCAACTGTTGCCAATATGCTTCCTTTGCACGGTCTTTGGAGAATTCTACTGGAGGAGGCTTGTCACGCAATTTCCTCCCCATCAGTAGTTCTGCAGGTGACAATCCAGTAACAGTATATGGGGTAACTCTATATTGGAAGAGGAAGTTTTCAAGTGCTTTTCTCCAATCTTTTCCTTCAATGCGAGCAATTCGCACTATCTTCAGAATTGTTTCGTTTGCGCGTTCCACTTCTCTGTTGCTCTGTGGCCAGCAGGGTATGCCTTTCTTGTGTCTTATACCCAGGTATTCTAGGAAACCCTCAAATTCCTTTGACGCAAATGGTCCATTGTCACTGCGTAGAGCTTCTGGTAATCCATATGTGAAGATAGCTTCCATGCTTTTTATCACGCGTTGGGCATCCATTTTCTTCAAGAGAATAGCCTCTAGCCAACGAGAATAATAGTCGACAACAACCAAGAGGTGTTCACCGTTTTAGATTTCAAGAAGGTCACTGAGATCTCCTGCCAGGGTCTATCAGGTAGACTGCTGGACCTCACAGGTTCTGGTTTTGCTCTTGGTCCTACAAGTTGGCATGAACGTATGGTATGTTCCACCTTTTTGTCCATTTGTGGCCACAAATGGACGATGTAAAAGTTCGTTATACTAGTGCATCACTAGTATAACGAACTTTGTTTTCTTTCAGCCCACAAACAATTCTTGACCACAAGTGTGAGGTTTGTAATTTGATTTGTAAAATTTTTTCATGAACTTTTATGATGCTAAGATCTTCTATTATTGTTTTGTTCCACTGGACATTCATAGGGCCAAGACATTGATGTAGAGAAGTTAAAGGAAATGTTTCCAAATTTGTCAAACAATCAAATTACTGAAGCTATGAAGGGTTGCAGAACAATTGATGAGTGCATTTCATCAATTTTGGATACAAAAGGTGAATTTGTTGTGTATTTACTATATGCATACAGTAATCTTACTAAAAACTGAAAACTGAAAACACTGAAAACTGATTTTTGTGTCAACCTTGAGGTTGGGGTTACAATTTTGCTTCTCTTTACTTTAGAACAGTGCTAGTTTTGTCGGTCAGTTAAAAGTAACACCATTATCCGTTATCTTAGATCTGACAAGACACGAGGCCAAAGATGATAAATTTGCTTATGCAGTTTGAAATGGTATGGGTTTCAAAAGTAATGAAATCACTTTTCAGACTTTTAATTTCAGGGGTGTTCAATCGGTTCCCTGCAAAGAAATTAATAGAATGTCAGGGAATCTGTGAACTGTATGAAGATCCCCATTTATGTTCATATCCTGAGCAATAAATCTGTTCGCCGTTGCAATATATTGACTGAAGACGGACAATCTAAACCCTAGTCAAAGTTATTGAAGATTTGAACCTTAATCCTTCAAAATTGAAGATTAATTTATTAGAGCATGTAAACATTGTGACGTTACATCCACCTGATTTCAGTACATTAGCCATTGTAATATGATAATATTTACCCTCAGTCAACACACGCGTGTAACCCAGCATATGCACGAATAAAGGACTGCTCTCACAGACACAAACTCTTGTCTATCGATTGAATACAACGTTACAAACATAAACAATTCTTTTTGTGTGTTATGTTTTAATAACAATAATAGTGCCTTTAAAGTATGAATCCTATAATGACTTTGAGCGGCTTAATAAAACATTTTTTTTACTGTAGGGCATCCTGCTCAGAGGATTTTGCAGAATCTTAGTCACAGTGTGGTGAAACAAGATCAGCCTACCTACCCAATCACTTTTAATCGTTCCAAAAGCTTAAGGAAGATAAAAGAAATTTGTAGAATAAACAAAAATGCAGGCTCAAAATTGCAAAGGTCCCCTGTGGTATATTTTGTATCAGACAGTGGTGACGGTGTGATTGAAGAGGATGCAGCAGATGTCGGGGGTCCGCAGCGAGAGTTTTTTGCCATCGTTATGGAAACATTGTTAAGCAGCAGTGACCCTCTTTTATTCGGAGGCAGTGATGGGCACAAATTGCCAGTACATTCCCAACAGATGGTGTTAAGAGGGTTTTCAATGGTGGAACAGGCAATGGCTCATGTGATTACACACACTGATTTTGTTATAGTGGGGTTGGCAAAGCCAGTTGTCATTTATTTGGAAACTGGTTGCCCAGAAAGTGCCTGTACATCAGTGACAATGGATGACATTCCTGACCTTGAAATCAAAGAGATGTTGGAGAACCTTGTGAAATTTGATGAGAAGGAAGAAAAAGTTGATCATGGTAATCGAAATTATAAGTAAACTGATAAGTCAGTGTGGCGTATCAGTAGCTCTGATGACCAAAAATAATGCAACCGAGGTTGCATATGAGTGCATGATATATCAAGCTTACAAACGCGTAGCTGAATTGAAACAGCTAAGAGAATGTTTTGATGTGCTTGGTCCTGTTCAATTATTGGAATCTCACTGAAAGGTCAGTGGTAAAATTTTCAAGACAACTGATGCAGCTGCTGTAAGGTTTGATATGCTGAAACGCAGAGTTCAGATGGATGCTTTTGATGGTTGTGATGCTAGCAAGAAGCAGGTTTTTACCTTCTTTCTAGACTACTTGGAGGAGACATGTGTTAGGGAATCTGGTTTGTGAATAAGAGACATCTCTTCTTTTGGTAGAATAAATCAGTATTGAAGAAAAATGCTCTGCAATAAAGAGTGGCTCTAAATGAAGATATATCAAATAAAGTAATACCTTTAACATTTGGCAGTGCTGTTAACATTTGGCAGTGCTGTTAACATTTGGCAGTGCTGTTAATATTATTTTTCTCAAAAGTCCGTTAAATATTGTACTGGGGTGCAACTGGCTCACCCAGCTGCTTGTTTTAGTTCAACAAGGTTGAAAATTTTGTTTTCTTCCTATTTTTTTCGATAAATATGGATCCTGATCAAAGATGTTCTACTTTTCTTAACTGGTTCCACACATATGTCTAGAAGCATCTGTGTGCAGTTTTCTCCAAATGAGGGTGACAGATTGCCTGATCCCAATACCTGTACCTTGGAGGTCTTTCTGCCTACATGTCACTTGTCATATGAAGATTTCAAGGGGGCTTTTGACACAGTAATCACAGTTCAAGTGAAGGGCTATGGACGTGCTTGATACATTTTTTTACCGTTGTGCAAAGGAGTATGTATGTTTATGTTTATAATCTGATCACCTAGCTGTACGTGTATCTACCCGGGTGATAATAAGTGTTATGTTATTACGTTAAGCCTCAAAGAACGGTTTGAAGTATTGAAACATCATCGTGTAATACATGAACAGCAACTGTTGTGTTACTTTTTATTAGAGGTTTATCTTCATTTGTAAACAATAGACATGAAGTAAACTGAATATCAGTTACATGTCCTCATTCCTTGGTCTCGCGCTGAATTTAAGTTAACTATACTACTCCTGCTAATTACTTAATGCTAGTCTGCCTCCAGCAAAGGAGACACATCTAATGTAGATGTCTATTCCAAAACAGTCACTGTGCGACAGTGGATCAATGAACTGATTCATGTCATTGCTTTCTGTGTCATGTAAGGGACAGTATATTGGTGGAATTTCCAAAAGATCTCTGCTGCCAGTTGTAAAGGGGACTGGTCCTTCCATATCAATGCCATAGGAATCTATCTCAGCCTAAACCACAAAATGCACTGCACTTAGTGGAAAGTCATCCACAAACTGGTTTTGTGAAGAGACCTGTCACTGCCTAATAAATGTTCATTAAGATATTTCAACAATGAGGAAAATGAGGTCTCACCCCAACCTTTTTTTTTCCAATCAGGAGTGGCCCAAGTGGGAAAAAAGTATCAATTAAAGAAGTCCCTCTGAAGATTGGTAATGTGAAGATGGAAGTTTTCACAAATATTTGTAGAACTAATATCATGACAATTTCAAAGCATTCACATGATGGATGTATTGATAGCATTCATGTAGGTGAAGCAAATTCTGTAAGAGCAAGGGGAGGGGAAGATCCCATTCCTAAAATTGGCCTACTAAGTATCAGTATGGGTTACATTAAAGACCGGTAAATATTAAAGGTGTAACCTTTACATACAAAGTAACATCTTGACCTATTAGAGGGTTTTCACTTCTCATCGGCCCTTCAATCCAAAGCTGGTTTGGAGATCGGTTTCTCTCAGTTGAAAGAGGGTGACAATCCCGTCCACTGCGAAAATCTTCTAGGTGTCGATTAATGCGTGGTTGAAAAACGTAATGTAAGCAGTACAAATGAATTTCATTGTCTATTTGGAGAAGGCCCTGTTCCTCAAAGTACCTGAATGCTTCATAGTAGATGTAAATAACACCAACATACAAGTCACGGCATAGCCGCTCAATTCTTTGGTTACGGACACCCTTTCCTGATGTAAAGCTTCCTCTGTCTGGTCCTCTCAAAGGATGGTGAAACATAAACCTGGCCACATCTTCATTTTCTACTCCTTGATCAGCTCGTATGCGAGAAGGGAGTCCAAAGTTTTCCACAGCTTCCAGAAATGCCCTTAACACAGTGTCTGCCTTGTTATTGGTACTGCAGCGAAGATACATGATTTTCCTGCTGTAACCATCAATAGCAGCATGTGTGACAAAGCCCCACCAGAAGGTGATGGCATTGAAATTAAAGTCACCACTGCCATAAGTGACAATTTCAGAAACAAAATGTATTTTTTAGCCCAGTTAAAAGCAGTATAACTTGGAAAACTTAAACTTGTGGAACTATAGCATATCATTGTATGCATGACTATCATTAAAGACCAAATTCACCCTGAATAAGTTCCTGCAATTTTGCAGAGTTGAAAAATGTCCATTTGAAAATGACAGCCAATTTGTACACTACATTCAACAAGTGGTCAATTTCAAAACAAGAGGACGACGGAGTGAAGCTTTTTGGATGAACATGAGCCTCTACATGGAAGATCAGAAAAAAGAGATATATGTCATAGGTGTGATGTACCTTACAAGCTTGTGATGACCATCCATATGCCACAGAGCCATTGGACATGGAACAAAATATCTCCTTCTTTGAATGATGTTAAGCGAGATTGACCTTTCAATGACGCCTTCTGGGTCCACTCTCCTTATTGACTCCCTCACATGCTTTTCCTGAACTCTATATCCTCTTGCTAAAAGATAGCCAATCATACGCTCGTAGCCACTTTTTGGGAACTGTCGAAGTATACTCAATACGATGGTGTCTAAATCACCCTCGCTTAAATTGGCATATTGAGAATTGACATTCCATTTACACGGAGTCGTCTTTTCGCAGTTGATTCACTAACTTCTAACATGCGCGCCGTGGCACTTATATTAAATTTATTTTCAACGAACATTTCGAGAACTTCCCTTGGAATATTAAAGCCTGGACGTCCTGGAGAACCAGAAAATACATTCTATAAATACATTGATGCATTTTCTATAAACGCACTTGACTGGCTACAGAGTAGCCAGTCAAGTGCATTCCAGAAAATACATTTTCTGGAATGCATTTGACTGGCTGCTCGGCTGGATTTCCCTTAAGGCCTCCTCCACCATATAGAAAATCTCTTCAGCTTGATTATCAAATGTCACTTGGATATTGTAGTTAAGTGATGACATGTTGAGGATATTGATAGCCCCTTCACATTTATATTGAAAATAGTCGGCACATTCTTCACTTAGATTTCCACTATGTACATATCGTAGGACTTCTTGAAACGTTCTTCTTGTGTGGGTAAGCACCACAACTTTTCCATCCTAATCAGAATGTTAAGACAGCTAATTAGTTGATTTCACATCCTCGATTCTAAAGTATCCATCTTATATTTTCGAACAGGAACAATTTTTTTCCTTCTCACAAGATTGACTAAGGTTTTGTTTTTTTACAAACGTATTCTTAAAATTCCTTGCGAACAATTGCGAGTGACACATCAAAGTTTAGAGATAAATGATTAATCCCGTTTGCTCACACAGGCTTACTAAACATTTGTAACTTCTCAGCATAAGTGGAAAACACGAGTGGAGAAGAGATCAATACTTCGCCATTAACCTACTTAATGCATTCTTGTAGCCATCTTTAAATGACTCTCAGTGGGCCTTCAGGGAATCTTGGTGCCCTGTGCTCCTCACTTTGCGAAGCTGTGTCTGTTCCTTATAGGCTGTACCTGTTCCCAATTAGGCTGTGCCTGTTCCAAATAGGCTGTGCCTGTCCCTATTATGCTGTGCCTGTTCCTAATGAGCTGTGCCTGTTCCTAAAAGGCTGTGCCTGTTCCTAATAGACTGTGCCTGTCCCTATTTCGATGTCTGGCTTTTTGTTGTGCCTGTTCCTATTTGGAACTAGATTTTGACCCTGATCCCGCTTTATACGTTAGCCCTTCGTATGAACGAATGAACAAAAGGCTAACGCTCGAAACTTCAGCTTTAAAACTTTTTACGGTGGCCAATTAACAAATGGTAAACACCACAGCGTACACTATTGAGTTATGGTGCACGCGGGAGGTTGCTAAGCACGAAAGAAGCGTAAGAGTCGCTCGAGGCGATAGCCGAGAGCGACTCTAGCTTCTCGAGTGCTTAGCAAACCTCCCAAGTGCATCCATAACTCAATAGTATACGCTGTGGTGTTTACCATTTGTTTTATAACATAACATTGATACATTGTAGCCAAAGAGTTCCCTTTTATTTAACAAATCTTACGTGACCAGAAAAACAATCGCGCGCGGAAAAATAGTCTTTGCATTTGCTCACGTCAGCAGCGTACACCCATGGGCAAATGCGGGACGCTAAATTGACCAATCAGAGCGCACGCTTTACTTTGGTTATGTTATAATTTACATTATCAACTCAGTTGATAAAACCCAAATTACTAAAAAATTAAAAGTCTGCCACATAGGTTACACAAATACAACACCATGTGCAGTTGAAACTAACATTTACGACCGTTTGTTTAGAAAATGCATAATAGAACAATTATTCATAATAATCATCGTATTGATTCGTAAGATAAAAACCTATATGTCTTATGGAACCAAAAAACTTTTTTCAAAAAAGATATGGACTACTTACACATCTAGATTATATTTAAAGACTAATCGATAAAAATAAGAGTTCCTCACTCGATTCTAAAACATACTTAAAAAAATACTAAAAATACTACCAAAAAAAAATTAAGTAAAAATAGTAGAAAGACTATAACTGTAACTAGTAGGTTATATTTAAAAATTGATAGATACTAATCGGAGTTCTTCACTCGACTCGTGTTTAATTTCGGCCGGTGAATAGATTTGTGTCTTAGATTGTATTCCGTGACCTTCAGTTTAAGTATAAGGTTTCTCGTAGGATGTTTCACTTGTTTTGTCTTCGAAAATTTTCTCATCTCGCTTTTCTTATAGATCACAGAAGTTGACCGCCTTGGATATGTATCTCCGCTAGTAACACCGGTCCAGGAAACACTGCACAGTCGTAAGCTCTGTATAAATGCACCGTAGATTGATAGCCTTTATGTCAAATTATAGTTCACCACTAAATTTTCTCCGATGTTTGTTGGTTTAAATGGATCACGTGACGCGATAGTGTTCATCCGAGGACAAACACTATCAGCCCATAGTGCCCGTCCACTTAGTTCAGCTTGAAGGTTGGCTTGGACCATACTTCCTATGTCTCAACAAGGTGGAAAAAACAGAAAATACAAATCAAAACTTT
Source organism: Stylophora pistillata (assembly GCF_964205215.1). Classification (NCBI taxonomy): domain Eukaryota; kingdom Metazoa; phylum Cnidaria; class Anthozoa; order Scleractinia; family Pocilloporidae; genus Stylophora; species Stylophora pistillata. The sequence continues at coordinate 15,931,609 of NC_142528.1, read as the reverse complement.
AGTCAAAGTCTTTCTTAAACACGCCAGAAGACTGGACAGCCGTGCGCCGTTTTTAGGACAATTACTGCAACCCTGTAAGGAAATGAAAATTTGTGCACTGGATGAGCTTGAATTCGAAGTTGAAATTCAAGCTCTGCTTTTCTGGGTAGCCTTTGCTGCCATTCGGATAGTGGCAGCACAGGCCATGCCAGAGCAATAAAGGGTTAAAGAAGATGAAACCACGTCTTTACTGAAAACGAAAATCGAGGAAGTGAATAACAAAGAGGATAGAACAACCCAATCAGAAAACATGTCTGAACCGAAAAGACAAAATGAGAGCTCAAAACAAAATTCAAGAACAGAAGGAGAAAACAACCCTCTCTGGTAATTAAACCGAGTGAAGTGAAACAAGAACTTGTTAACTTGACAAGATACAACGACTTAAGGAGGCTCGAAAGGGTTTTCCACAATTAACAGCAAGTGCCAATCAGTAAAAGATATCAGAACTGTCCAACTTATCATCAGGATAATGACTTGACATATGCATAACACTATGTTAGGGCAATCTTTTAAGGGGGCTCGCCATGGCAACAGTACAGTGGTGCTAAAAGACCCTCTAAAACTCAGTTTTTGAAAGATATCTCAAAAACCAAGTCGGTGACCTAGCTTTTTTTTTTTCAAATTTCTTAAACATCATCATATTCTCTACCTGTATACGTGATATTAAAAAAAACTATCCAGTAGAACTTGAATTATTGAGGATAATGCTGTTTTAAAATGTAAAAAAATTTCCACTAGATAAATTTTTTTGAAAATTTTCTTTAGGAACGCGTAATGATGAAATTAATTTTTACACAAAAATTCAGGGTAGGTCACCGAACTAATTTTCGAGATATTAGTTCATCAACTTAGCAAGCTTTATTTCCGGTTTTTGCAATTTTAGCTCACACTTTTATTTCCGGTCACGCGTTTTAAACGATACCGCTGACTCAAGGGCTCATTTTCGCGAGGATGAGTCTGTGTCTGCGTCGTCCGCGCGATTAATGGACGGATGCACTCAGCGCGGAAAAAATCGTTCATCCTGAAGATGGATTCACCTTGTTTTGTGATTTTGCACATTCTTGAAAAGTGAGTCATCATTTGAGACTCAGACTGCTTACCGTTATGACAGTTGGAAATATATGAACTCCGTAGAGAAACTCCGGAGGGAATTCTCTGGCGGAATTGAATTCGATATATGATGACAAGTTGATTTTGCCGATGGCGCCAAGGCAAGTACTCCATTGAGGCCGTTAAATGTTGAGTTTCTCGTACATTGATTGTAGTGTAACATGAGACAAACCAGCATCTGCCAGCCTCTGGACCCTGTTTGTCGAAAGATGAAGCTTTCCATCGAACGTCTGGATGGTATCTTGTCGCTGTTCCAAGAAGATGGCTTGATCGAAGGCCTCATTCGACGATGCACATTTACCATGATGGACTGATATAACTGTTCATGTGAAATTTGAAGTGGAAGAGTGAAAACAATTTGGAGTGAAAAGAATTTGCTTTGACGTCTTCCAAATTGTCACGAGCGTCAAACTCGGTCGAAATTAGGGTTTCATATACATCACACACGTCACAGATTTCTCGAATTTCCATAATTTTCGAGGTACTAGAGGTATGAACAAGCCTTGGCTTCATTTTTCTTTTTTTCTCTTTGCCACTGTCATAACCATGAACTTTCATTATTCCGTTTAAGTGGAAAACAAAACAAATTTTGCAATCCTTTCTTACCAAATGCGAGTTTGCATTTTCGTAGTTGTAATTTACAGTTTATCAAGGAAAATATTAACAATCTTTCTCACAAGTTAAAGATAAATATTTTGTTTTAATTTTACCGTCTGTGGTTGAATTAGAATTAAAGTCTCATCTACATTTTTACGATCTCTTGTTTACTGAAAATTATGTTTATTTTTATCGCAACATTTACACTTCTCCATTTCCGTTAATAAAACTGTCAATCAATGTTTGATTTATCATCTACGGGTTTATGTCGAATTGATTTGATGGCCTGCTCCCAGTTGGCTTGTTAGCTCAGTTGGTAGAGCGCTGCACTAGTATCGCAGAGGTCAGTGGTTCGAATCCCGTACAGGCCTGATTTTTTTCAGGTCTGATTTTCACTATTGCTCAAATAGTGCTTTACTGCGAAGGATCGTGCATATATACAAAACTGTCAATGTTTACAATCCTGATCCAACAATGATTTCATTTTCCTTTTCATCTTCCACTGAGTTGTTTAGGAAAGTTCTCGGTCATTTCATTTTATTAGGAATCAAATTCAATGCGAAACAAATCGTAGCACTCAGAGGTATTCACTTGAATTTTTCGCGGAACAAAGTAAGATCTACCGAATGCACTCGACGCGACTTTATTGATGGGGTGTCGACTTCACCATCCTCCTTTCGCTCGTTAAATAAAATTTTTTTGACCACTTTCGGCAAGAATCCTGCCATCGGAACATTTTCCTACCTGCTTGCAAGAAGTAAATTTTCCATTTTCGTTTCTCAAACAACCACTTCCGCTGGAAACAATAGAGGTGCCGGCAATCATCCCTTTTCAAGGTTAACGCCGCCATTTTGCCGGGGGTGCAAAACTGCTGGGGCCAGCGCAAAATGTACAGTGAATGTATGGAAAAAGTCGGGAGATTGATGCTCGATAATTTGAGGAAGGTTGACATTCTGCAATTTCTATGAATTACGAAGTAAAGATACCTGGCAAAAGATGTTGCCGATTAAATATGAAGGGTTCAGGCTCGCTGAGAAGTGAGAAATCTTATTTTTAGTTTTTCATACAAATGCTTTTAAATTTTCCCGGAAACGGCGGTTTGGTTTTAGAGACAAATATATGGAAAATGAAAATCTTAATTTGCGGCTTTTTCGCGAGACTTCATTTCTCAAATTTGATCGGTAAACTGGTAGGTCTGGTATCTTCAGTTTGTAATTCATAGAAATTGCACGATGTCAACCTTCCTCAAATTATCGAGCATCATTTTCTCAACTTTTCCCATACATTCACTGTACATTTTGCGTTCGCCCCAGCAGTTTTGAACCTCCGGCAAAATGGCGGCGTTAACCTTGAAAGGGTCTATTTTGAAACGCTCATGGCGGCAATGTTTGTTTACAAATCGCCCGCGGATCTGATCGCGTGCGCTTTCGCTTATTTCTCTCGCGAGTAATTAGCTTCCGTGTATCTTGGAATCCATTCTCCACGCGGTCAAAAAAAACCCTTTCGAGCCTCCTTAAAAAAGAAATCTATCTCCCTAAATCAGTTTAGAATTTGTCAGTCCGCCAATGGCGTTTTACTCTGGATTGCCTACTGGATAAAATATTTGCTGCGTTAAACAATTTTGTGACCTTGGTCGTGATAATATTTGTTATTGGCACTCATCACCTACGGCCCCGGACACAACTGTTTTTAGAGAATATGACGAAAACTTAGAATCCTTTCTAATAACCCGAGTTGACATTTGATATTTTTCGCGGAATTTGCTCTCCGCACACGCTGGTTCAACAAACGAGGACTGTATGCTTTCTTACGAGTCGGCTTTATTCTTCAGCTCACAACATTCACGTTCCACTGTACGATCTAATTAACTTAGGATTACAAGTGCCACTTTTATTGGCTACAGATATCCACACCCAGATGCGTAGGTCCGGTCTGGTCAGATAGGGCGTAGTTGTTTATTAATTTCCTATTTTGTTGATCCCGCTAATTCTAGCCTGCGTTGCAGCCGGATGTGTCACACAATCCCCGCTATATATTGTCTGCGAAACGGCTCCCAAAAGCTAGTTCTGATATCCCGCAGGGATCCACGGATCTGTGTGTTCATTTCTGATTGGTTATTTTCTTACGCGCCTTATGATTAGTCATATTCTTGCGAAATTTATCACGCAATGTTAAAAATAAATATCGTCGCGTGTAAATTGTATATTGGAAGTACTTTTGTACAAAGCTTTGCTTTGCATTTCAAAAGATTGAAAAGGTTATGTTTGATTCGTCCGATTATTGCAATTTATGCTGTCGCGTCATCGAAAAGGAAAACAAGAGAGTGTTACTTTCAAAGGGATGGAAAGAATTCGACGCGACGTACTCACCGAGATTGAAAGCTTGGAAATATCTTTGCGATCGATCGAAAACAAGTACGTCTGCCGAAGCTGTGTTGCGAAACTGAAAAAACATCGGTAACTTATCGAGCAAACAGAAAAATTGGAAGCAGATCTCAAAAGCCTTAGTACAAGGGAATATTCGCTTACAGTCAAACGATCTGGGGAACTGCTAAGTGACGACCACGATGCTCCAACATCGAAAAAAGTCTGCGATGGATCTCACGGGGGTTTTGTCCGTATCATTACTTCATCTCCTGTTCGTCCTCTGCAAAGACCATCTCCGAGAGAGCAAGCACTCTGGAGAGCAAGCACTCTGGAGAGCCATAAACAAGAACATAATTGCCGTTCCTAACCTGCTGGATTATTTCGACATCCTCATCGTTAGTAATGGCGATCGCTGGCACTCCCATGTTGTTTAGATGTCGAATCTGGTCTTCCATAAGCGATCGCAACGGCGATATTACAACGAGAACACTGGAACCGAGAGGCTTTCCGAACAGAGCATCCGCAGCGATCGGAAGGCACTGGAAAATCAAAGATTTACCGTAGCCCTTCGGCAAATTTACAAAAGTATTTCGACCTCCAAGAAATTCGCGAAGTGCGTTTTCCTGTTCAGGTAGAAGATTATCGATTTCAAACTGCTCTCTCACGGCTTTGAACGCTTTTTGCCAACGTTCTTCTGTAGTTGCAGAAATCTTATTTTCAGCTCGAAGTAAATTTGACGTTTAATGTAATGTACAACTGTTATAAAGTAGTTGGGAAACCTACACAAATTTATTTTTGGCATTACGTGATACTTGCGTGGTCATCAGATAGCGCGTAAGAAACTAGCCAATCAAAAATGGATACACAAACAGCATTATGTAGGAACAAGCTTTTGGGAGCCGTGGCACAGACTGTTTATATCGGCGGTTTAGACTGTCTGCGACGCATGCTAGCTAATTCTTGTTGCATGGGTCTGTTAAGGCCTGGCTAGACTAGGAAACTTTGTTGCGGAAACATTGTTGCGGAGGCAAATGTTACCCAGTTTAGCCGCGCGGGAAACACATGTTGCGGAAACAAATTTTGCTGCTCGAAAAAAAAAATTGTTTTTGCCTGCAGACAAAAGCATTTTTGTTTCCCGGACACAAATTTTGCGTCCGAAACATGTTTCCCAGTTTAGCCACGATGAAAACAATGTCGATTAGTTTCCAGTGCCGGTCGCACATTGAAAAATGTTTCATAGCAACGGCGAGCAGACAACAATTAAAATGGCTGGCTACGAAGAAATTCAAGCAGGTCACGCTCAAAGAAAGGGAAAGAGAAGGGAAAGGAATTGGAAAGATGAAGAATGGAAATGCTAATTGCGCTGCTTGAGGAAAGGCCTTGTCTCTGGGACGTGGGTCATAAGGACTACATGAACAGGGACAGTAAAGAGCTCGAGGTGGCGTATTCGCAAATCGATCTACTGATGACAGAAAAATATGATATCAGCCGGGAGGATTACAAGAGCAAGTGGAAAATTGTTACATCACAGTTTATGAGGGAACAGGCCCTGGAAAGAAAAAACAAGTCCGTTCAATAAACAAGCGATGTGTACCAGTCCTCTTGGAAGTGGTACAAGATGCTGAAGTTCCTTATTATTGTGCAGAATGCCACAAAGGGCTTTGATACAATGAAAATGTGAACATCCTTTGATCCCCAGACTTCCTCGAAGTCAGTTTATTCATACACGCATGCGCAGCTCATTTGTTTTCCGAAACAATGTTTCCTCGTTTAGCCACTGGGGCAGTAAAACATTTTGTTTGTTTCGCGCTAATTTAGCCACCCCGGGAAACATAACAGGAAACAATGTTTCTGCTACAAAGTTTCCTAGTCAAGCCAGGCCCTTAGACAAATGTTAGCGTTAATCTTGACACGCGGTTTTACTAGCAATTATCTAGTTGCCAACGAACCATCCGAGCGAAGACACTCGGATGGCGAGGCGGCAGCAGAATAGACCCGTGCAAGACTGGGCAATGGGCAGAAAAATTCTTGATCAAGCAACCAAAAGTGCAACCCGCAAGCTGTAGCCTGAGGTAATGTAGATTCCCCTGGGACTTTGATCTGAGCCAATTGCAAGAACGGAACTATTGTACCAAGGAAAAGACGTGTAAGATTTTGGTGTGACCAGGTAGTGCGACTGTTGTCAACCAATCAAAAGGTGGTGGCGGGCGCAGAAGTTATTTTTTCCACATGCGTTCCAAGTTCATGTCTCGAGCAAAAGCGAAGGATTATTTCTTGAAAGCGTCACGCGTTGTGTTACGCGGTGTTAAGTTAGCGAGCAACCGTTGAGAATTTGAATGCGTTATAAGGAATAGTATGAGAAATAAAATATGGTCCATTTAAAACACTAAATATTCCGAAATATGAAAATTTTACACGTTAAATTAATAAAACTTACTCAGTCCTTGTGTTTCCGTCGTGTCTTTTGGCGATTTCTGCTGTTTTGGGCTTGACGGAAATCGTGCATAATATTGTGATCATTAGTCGCTTGTTACCCTTAGCGTGATTTTCGCTATGTTTCATCATAAACAATGTGACTTGACAAAGTGTCAAATGACACACCTAAAACCAATGATTGACAGTGATAACAGATGTAGCAGAACACGTGAGCGGGAAGGAGACTTTTCAACAATAACAGCGAGGGGAGTTGTTGTTTTATTTCGTTGTTAGCGTTCGGTTATTGATGATAAACGTGAAGAAATTGGGATTTATGTGAGTGTGTTGGTTCAGTCTTGGAGGCAATTCTTAACAGGCTTGCTTTGCCATAATTGTTTTTCCAGTTATCAGACCACTATGGTGGCCGAGAACTGGCAATAAAAAATCACATATTTTTGTGTAATAAATGTTAGTTTGACTGAGAAATAAAATGAAACAAAATAAACCATGAAGTACAACTAAATGAAATTTAAAAGTAAAATGACATGAAATTTGAAAGTACATTGAATTTTAAAAATAAAACCACTTTACTTTTATGGTAAACTAAAATGGAAATACAGTTCAAAGTGAAATATAAATTCAATTTCAAATGAACTTCAAAGTGCAAGTGAAAGTGAACTTCACCGTGGCCGAGCGCTGCCACTACCATCATTCTACGCGCGCTTACAAAGCTCGGCGCCTGTTATTCTAGTAACCAATATGGCGGATAACCGTGAGGCTACCTGGACCGATGACGATAACCTAAAAGAAGTTTTAACTAAATATGTCCAGCAAGCACTGGATTTTCTCAGACGCGAATTTCTACAATATGCATGGAGTATTCGTTCCCTTGACAGAAGGCTTCGTCACTTTAACATCTACAATGACAGGAGTATCGAAGTTCAGGACGTGAAAGAAGCGGTGGAAGAGGAGCTTAAAGGTCCTGGTAAGCTGCTAGGATACAGAGCTTTGCACAAGAAAATCAGATTGGAGCACGGGCTAAATGTTACCAGAGACCAGGTTTACGATGTGATGTCTGAACTGAACCCACAAAGTTTCGAAGCCCGTGGTAATGTCAGAGCCAAGAGACAGCGAAGAAAGGGAAACTTCACGGCACGTGGTTCTAACTGGGTTCATTCTCTCGATGGTCACGACAAGCTAATGGGTTATCAAAGTTCAACATTTCCATTAGCGGTGTATGGGTGCATGGACACAGCTAGTAGAAAGCTGCTGTGGTTGAAAGTTTGGGTTTACAATCATGATCCCAAATTAATTGGAAGATGGTGTCTTGAACATTTCTATGAAACTAAGATCATATCTGCGATGCTAAGAGTAGATAAGGGAACCGAAACAGGGACCATGGCCACAATGCATGCTTTCCTTCGCAGACACCACAATGATATGGATCCTCACGAAACAGTTATATATGGCCCCTCTACCTCAAATCAGATATGGAAGTGCTCTGTTTATTTCCTAAGCAAATTTGAAATTGGTAGAGACTGAGTTGGAAACAGGAAGTTTTACTAGAATCATAGTTAGTAGAATAGTAGGGAGAGAGTAGGGCGTCAAAACCTCCCACTTCTGCCTGCCTCCGGTGCGGCTCCAGCCCCATCCACCCCTTACACACAGAATACAAACAAACCTGACATAAACAATATCGCATCTAAAACGCTATCTGCATAAAGGATTCATCTGACTACAGCTATCACTATAGCCCAGTTCTTGTTTTGGAACATTAGGGCAAATGTTGTTGAAACTCCCCACTCTGATGTCAAATTTCGAAAATTTTTAAGAAAAAAGGGAAAAAAGTGGTAGCTCTCACGGAATTGAAATATTACGTTATATTGCTATTTTGTAGATTGAAAGATGGTGAAAGGAATTGCGCGAAACGATGGAGAGGTATTTAAAAGATAGTTTGTGTTGGGTAAAATATCAAGGTCATTATGACCCGGACAATGAGTCTGATAGGTATGTGCAATAATTGGGATCTGGAGCAGTTATCTTCAGAACCTTTTTGTACCTCTTGCCTCTGGTGTATATCATTGAAAGGAATGTTATTTACTTCTTGACATAATTTACTGTATTTGCCTACAGAAGTATCCTTTCATGACTGCTTTTAACATTATATTTAAAGTTTTGGCAGATTGCTCTTGGCCTTCATCATGGTACCTCTTATACAGAGGGAGTTAGATATTTTCAGAGAAACATTGGAACACACACAGGATCAGAGCACAGAGAGACACTGCACTTCCAGATGGTATACCAGAACACATCTATAGCTTCCCTGAGAATTATGGGATTGAAGAGTGGGGTATGTGACATAGCATCCTGTGCCTTATAAATGAATTTCCAATGTGGATCCTGTACTTTCATTCATTCATTCATTCAATAGGGTTATTAAGACTTGCAATCTTTTATTTCTTGCTCCCCGATGAAATTCCCATAACAACCAAGTATATAAGACCTTGATCCAAAGGCAAAATTCCTTTTGGTGGTTGTTCAATGGTACACTGTATGTACATAATACTGATCAGTCAACATATTTTGCCTTCTAAGAAAATAAAGACCTCCTTTCAGGAGCATTTCTCCGGGAAAGGAAATGAACTGTACATTATATTTCAGAAACACAACCCTTCCTATAATTTAAGACATGCCGAGTTTCTTATTCCTAGATACAACACAATACCTTACGGCAAACATTCACTACGCTATTTAGGACCTAAATTATCGAGTAAACTGACAACTCATGACAGATCAGCCACAACATTAGCGAGTTTCAAAAACCGCATATGTAAGTGTGACCTCAGCTCCCTATTAGATGATGGCTGCAGGGGCTGTGCTGTATGTACTTCTTAATTCATTTCATATCTTTTTTCATACATGATATGACTTAATTTTATTCTTAAGTAGGTAATATTCTTTGTGTATAATTTTAATCCATTTTATTTGTGTCCCCACATTAGTATGGGATACCTCCCAAACTAGGTTATTTGACACGTTAATAAAACGGTTTCTATCTATCTATCTATCTATCTACAATACTTTTGACATCCAAGCATGAGGATATTAACAGAGAGTAAATGTATGAATTTGAAGTGATCTCTAACCTCCCTGTTAATGCATGTTACAAAGGGTTATTGTCTGAGAAAGCAAAATAAGCCATTAATAATAGTATTAATATAATGGCCATTAATTTCTTGCTCAGATTTACCAGTTACTGAGGAACAACTCAAGGAGGTGGCAACTGGATCTGGTGTATTAAACATTCCAGATGATTTCCTAACACTAAAATTTAGTGAAGAATGTGAGCGCATTTTTCCTGATATTGATACCATTAACCCAGATGAATGGAAAGAAGCATATTTACATTTAAAACACAACTTCACACTTTCAGTGTAATTAAATTGGAACATGTTATCCATATGGTTTATTAGTAAATTTCTATGAACTGTCGTGAAATGCAACAACTTTAACAATGTCAACGTATATAACATATCACCTACTTTTATAAAACCCGCTTTGTTCCAAATATGTCTCTCATTT